>NW_026441216.1:0-90150 GCF_025698485.1 Gossypium arboreum | reverse complement strand
ACACAAACAAATAGATTTTCATACGAAACTTTCACACATGTGAATTCACATACCATAAGCACGAAAAATAATATTTAAAATTATTTTCTGACTTGGATTTTTGGTCTCGAACCACTTTTTCGACTAGTGTCTAAACCGGACTGTTACAATTCTCCCTTTTAGGGATTTTCGTCCCCAAAAATCTTATCGGTCAACAAATTCGAATATTGCTGTCTCATATCATCTTTAGGCTTGACTAAGTCACTCGGCCTCTTTCTTGACTAAGTCAAGAGCTATAAACTTTGACTCTATCTTGGAGTAAGCAATACAAGTCTGTTTTGTTAATTTCTAAGAAATAGTTGCTCCTCCCAAAGTAAAAACATACCTACTTGTAGAGCTTACTTCGTCATTATTAGTTACCTAGTTTGCATCACAATAGTCCCCTAGGACTGCAGGGTATCCAATAAAATCCAATTCCTATGTTTTTGTACCTTTAAGGTATTTAAGCAATCACTTTAAAGTATTCCAATTCTTATTTCTAGAATTATGGGTATATCTATAGTCTATTGACTGCATATGTAATATCAGTCGGTGTAGTTCATTAAGAACATAAGACTTCTAATAATTTTAGCACACTCTAATTAAGAAACACTATTTGTTTTATTTCTTAATAGTTGTATGCTAGAATCATAAGGAGTTCTCATAGGGATTACATCAAAGCTATTAATTTTTTTTAGCATTTTCTCTATATAGTGAGATTGGTTTAAAGTAAATCCATCTTGTAATTATTAACCTTAACACCTATGATTACATCTACCTCTCCCAAATCAATCATTTCAAATTTGATAAATAATAATTTTTTTGTTTTATTAATGTCTTCTATATTGGAACTAAAAATTAACATGTCATCCACATACAACCTTATGATGACACAATCAAAACCAAACATCTTAGAATACATACATGCATATACACTATTAAAAATAAAACCCACAATCAAAACCAAACATCTTAGTATACATTCATGTATCTACACTATTAACAATAAAACCAAAACTGAGAATAGTCTTACGAAATTTCTCATGCCATTGTTTTGGAGCTTGTTTGAGACCGTACAAAGATTTTCTGAGTCTGCAAACATTATCTTCCTTACCAGCTGTCACAAACCCTAGAGGTTGCTCCATATAGATCTCCTCATCTAAATTTCCATTCAAGAAAGTTGTCTTTCCATCTATCTGATGTACCAAGAAATTGTGAATGGAAGCTAAGGAAAACAAAACACAAATGGTTGAAATCTTAGTCACGGGAGAGCATGTATCAAAATAATCTATTCCCAATTTCTGAGTGAATCTTTTAACAACTAGTCTTGCCTTATACTTTTGGATTGACCCATCTAGTCTAAATTTATTTCTAAAGACCCATCTGCTACTAATAGGTCTAAAACCTTGAGGCTAGTCTACTAGATCCCAAGTATGATTAGACTGCAACAACCCAATTTAGACCTTAATAGGAACGGTGGTTTCGGGACCATGAATCTGAGTCAGAAAAATATTTTAAAATTATTTTCTATGTTTATTATGTGTGAATTTATATCTGTGAAAATTTTGTGATTTATGTTTGTCATTTGAGTGTCTATTTAATAAAAAGGGCTTAATCGCGTAAAATGAAAACTTGGTAGTTTAATGTGTAAGGGCTGAATTGTTGTCGTCTATTTAAGTGGAGGCATTTAAGTTATAATTTTCCCATGATAAAATGATATGGACGGTCATGACCTTAATATATAATGGTTTTATGTTTTATGATAAAGGTTATTTAAGTAAAATAATAATGTTAATATATGTTATATTATAACATAATTAAAAAGCCATTAGTTCATATATTTTCTTTGACCGAAATATAAAGAAAAGAAAAAGAAAGAAAGCTTCCATAGTTTCAGCCATTGTTGATAGCTTAATCAAGGTAAGTAACTAGCTCGATTTTTGATAATTTTTACATTTTTGAGAGCGTTGCTAAGTTATCTACAAAGCCCATGCTTGAATTTTTTATTTTGATGAAATTTTGAGTTATTCCATTGAAGAATATTTGAGGTTTGTGATATTAGTTGATAAAATATGAAAGATATGTTTTGGATTGATATATTTTGTATTGGAATTTTGACGATTTTGAGTAAATAGGACTAAATTGCAAAAATAATAAATTGAGGGACAACAATGTCAAATAAATGAAATGTATGGACTTGTATGAACACTAGGAATGTTTGGCCTAAGCATGTTGTGTGCAAATTTTGCATGTTTTGTGTTTTGTGCAATTTGGACTAAATTGTAAAAAGTGTAAACTGTCAGGCGTAAAATGGTAATTTTCCCATTTATGTGTTTTTGGACTAAAATGAGTGAAAATATGTTGAATGAGTTTAATTTGAATATGTTTAGATCAAGAACCCAGGAAATCAGATTTGGATCGTGGGAAAACTAAAGTTGTCGACTAGTTGTCCCGTTCTGTTTTTCATTGTCCGAGGTAAGTTCATAAGCGAATAGATATTGTTAGTATTTATATATATGAGTTTATATGATGAAATTGAATTATGTGAATTTATATAAGTGAAAGCCGAATGTATATATGCATGAGAACTAAGTTTACGAGTTCGATTCGATTGAGTTACAACGTCTAGAAGCCCCATACGAACCATAGGATTATGCTATGTGTTTTTGCGTAAGATCACCTATGGGACGTTGGCATCGATATATGTGTTTTCGTGTGAGACCATGTCAGGGACGTTGGCATAGATATGTGGTTACGAGTAAGACCATGTCCGGGACATCAACATCGTATTTGATTCGTGTAAGACCTTGTCTGGGACAGTGGCATCGATATGAGATAGCAAGTATGACCACGTTTGGGACGTTGGTATTGTTTGATATATGCGATTATCTGAGTATCCTATTCGATCCGTAATGGTTCACAGGCAATATCAATATATGATTGAATATGAAATCGAGTTAAAAGGTCAGGTATGTGCCAAGTTAAATAATTTAAAAAACAAGGTAAGTATATATTTGATATGAACAAGTGAAATATGCATTATGAAAGTGAGTATTATATATGTTTATTTACTTATATGTATTCAGCCAAGTTAATATAATTACATATCATTTATGTGATGGTATATGAGTTTTAAGCATGAAAATGTGTATTTGATTATAGATTACCTGATTCGGTTTAAATGATTCAATACTAATGTTCATTTAATGATTTATTTGCTTATTACTTACTAAGCTACAATAGCTTACTGTATGTGTGTTTATGTTTGCCTCTGTTTTATAGATTTTGGAGATTAGTTACGAGCTCGGGGATCATCAGCAAAGTACATCACACTATCGACTGCTTTTGGTACATTATAAGTTTTGATCTGAACCTATGGTTTAAGTGGAGGCATTTAAGTTGTAATTTTCCCATGATATAATGATATGGATGGTTATGAGTTATTTAAGTAAATTAATAATGTTAATATATGTTATATTATAACATATTTAAAAATCCATTAGTTCATATATTTTCTTTGACTGAAATATAAAGAAAAGAAAAAGAAAGAAAACTTCCATAGGTTCGACCATTGTTGATAGCTTAATCAAGGTAAGTAACTAGCTCAGTTTTTGATAATTTTTACGTTTTTGAGATCGTTGCTAAGTTATCTACAAAGCCCATGCTTGAATTTTTTATTTTGATGAATATTTTGAGTTATGCCATTGATGAATATTTGAGTTTTGTGATATTAGTTGATAAAATATGAAAGATATGTTTTGGATTGATATGTTTTGTATTGGAATTTTTTATGATTTTGAGTAAATAAAACTAAATTGAAAAAATAATAAATTGATGGACTAAAATGTGAAATAAATGAAATGTATGGACTTGTATGAACACTAGGAATATTCAGCCTAGGCATGTTGTGTGCAAATTTTGCATGTTTTGTGTTGTGTGCAATTTGGACTAAATTGTAAAAAGTTTAAAATGTTAGGGGTAAAATGGTAATTTTCCCATGTATGTGTTTTTTGGACTAAAATTAGTGAAAATATGTTGAATGAGTTTAATTTGAATATGTTTAGATCAAGAACCAAGGAAATCGGATTTGGATCGTGGGAAAACTAAAGTTGTCGATTAGTCATCTCGTTCTGTTTTTCATCATCTGAGGTAAGTTCATAAGCGAATAGATAATGTTAGTATTTATATATACGAGTTTATATGCTGAAATTGAATTATGTGAATTTATATAAGTGAAAGCCGAATGTATATATGTATGAGAACTAAGTTTACAAGTTTGATTTGATTGAGTTTCGACGTCCAGAAGCCCCGTACGAACCATAGGATTATGCTATGTGTTTTTGTGTAAGACCACATCTAGGACGTTGGCACCGATATATGTGTTTTCGTGTAAGACCATGTCTAAGATGTTGGCATCGATATGTGGTTACGAGTAAGACCATGTATGAGACATCGGCATCATATTTGATTCGTGTAAGACCTTGTCTGGGACAGTGGCATCGATATGAGATAGCATGTAAGACCACGTCTAGGACGTTGGCATTGTTTGATATATGTGATTATCCGAGTATCCTATTCGATCCTTAATGGTTCAATGGGCAATATCAATAAATGATCGAATGTGAAATCGAGCTAAAATGTCAAGTATGTGCTAAGTTAAATGATTTAAAAGACAAGGTAAGTATATATTTGATATGAACAAATGAAATATGTATTATGAAAGTGAGTATTATATATGTTTATGAACTTATATGTATTCGGCCAAGATAATATAATTACATATCGTTTATGTGATGGTATATGAGTTTTAAGCATGAAAAATGTGTATTTGATTATAGATTACTTGATTTGGTTTAATTGATTCAATACTAAAGTTCATTTAATGATTTATTTGCTTATGACTTACTAAGCTACAATAGCTAACTGTATATGTGTTTATGTTTTCCTCTATTTTATATATTTTGGAGATTAGTTAGAGCTCGGGGATCATCAGCAAAGTCCATCACACTATCAACTATTTTTGGTACATTATAAGTTTTAATCTGAACCTATGGCATGTATAAGCTAGGTTATAATTTTTGCAAAGTTTGAAGTTGTGTATATATATTAAGCCATACGAAAATGGCTAATATGCTTTGAGAATATATGAAACTTTGATCAAATTTATATGAGTTATGTGCATTGATAATGGTTGATGAATTTGGATGTGATATGATTGAATCGACCATGATTTATACATAGGTATGTTTAGTTGATTTGGATGTGGTTCATACTAAGATAAAGTATATATTTGAATTTGGTTATTATATTTGGTTAAGGTGTATATATGATTTGGTATTAAAAGATATTTTGTTATATCCTAACATGGTAGGTGTTATTTTGATATGTTTTCCATATGATATATAAGATTTGTGTTTGGGATATATATCTATATTTGGTTAATGATTTATTTTTGAGAAGTATAATTTATATCATGAATTGGTTTGGAAATTGTTATAATGTACTTGTATATTCGGTTATATGATGAAAATATATGAGATGGTTACAGATCAACTTTTGATTCAGCAATGATGGTATAAGAGGTAAAATAGTGAATATAAATTATAGGTGAAATGGCTATATAGACTCATTTTTTAATTGAAAATTTATGAATGTGTATAAGTGGATTTTTATTGGTTGAATAGATAAGAGAAGAATTGGTCTTGTGTATGATATTTTAGCATGGTGTATAACTTGTGAAATTGGTATATTTTAATTTGGCATTAATATTTATAAAGTTGGTTATTAAGTCATATAGAAATGGTGTGAATTATTTGTGTGTATATTATTGACCGAATAAATTATGTATGGATAGTCAGTATTGTAACACCCCTCACCCTTATCCAACCCCAGGATATGGCTTGAGGCATTACCAAACTTTACATTTTCAATATACTAACTCAGGGCACAAAATTTCATTCAAATTTAAAACTTTTCATTCTTGAATATCTCGTCCCTTGTATAGGCCTTCGAGACCTATAATATATCAAGAGGCAGTGTAGGATAAATACGTGCAGGTTTGATTAACCTTAGGCTTCTCAGAAAAATTCCTTGTCATGAAGTGTCACACGCCCGCGTAGACGGGCTGTGTGGACTCAAGTGTCACACGCCTGTGTAGACGGGCTGTGTGGACTCACACGCTCATGTGACTTGGGGCACGCCCATGCCCTTCAACCGTGGGCAACACTGACTTATAAACACTGCCAAGGCACACACCTGTGGGCTCACCCCTTGTCCAAAACTTGAGCATTCTGCTAAATTAACGCGGCCCAAACACACGCCTGTGTGTCCTACTCGTGTGCTAATCTGACTTAAAGTTTTAGGTGCAGGGGACACACGGCTATACCACATACCCATGGGGATGGACCATGTGTTACGCACGGCCTAGGCACACTCCTGTGTGTCTAACCATGTGGACCTTAATAGGCTACTTTCCAAGCCTTTAGTCACCTCTTTCTACTTCTTTTTCTTAATAAATGCCAAATTCAAAGTAAAACATGTTTATACACTTGTAAATGATCTTGGTGAAGTTAGTGTATGGAAACCTCATATCATTGGTTTCACATATGGAAAGGTATTTCCAGTCTAATGCTTATGGGTTCTCATGTCATTTTAATTCATCCAAAATTGGCTCGTTCATTTGACTCATTGCCAATTAGTATCAACCCATCATTTGTAAATAAAACCTTGTATAAATTGTAGGTCATAGCCTACTTCAACTTAGCCAATTTTCATGGCATATACAAAATGACAAATATATTTTACATGCCCTCATTTGGCAAATCAAATGACACATATAACAAAATACTAAAAAAATACTATACATGCCATTGAACAAAATGAACAAAGTCTCTATACCAAAGCTTGTCTAGTTGATAGTGTGTTGACTCTCCAATTGTCTTCCAGTCCTAATGAGTCCTCGAGCTCTGCAAGACAGGGAAAAAGAGAAGGGGTAAACGTTTTCATGCTTAGTAAGCTCGAATAACCGGAAAGTAAACTTACCGAGTAATTAGCATACATCCATACTTAAATCATGAAATCATCCAACATGAAATGATTTCCTATCACACGCACTCAATCAATAAGTTAGTCACATAATCATGTATCATGTAAATTAACTAGATGAGCTCATCATTCAACAATTCATTCATACATGTATCCCACGTTAATCTCGCTTGGTTTCTAGGAAATCTCGATGGAATACCCATTATCCGTCAATTCATTCAAATGACCCTTCCATATATGCACTCCCGTAAACCTCACATCATCTAGTGGGATTACTAGTCTAGACTAAATCCCCCATTATATGAACTCATAAGGCGATGTCGGGATTACCAGTCCAGGCTAAATCCCTTATAACGACAAACACCCTTAATGAGCTCAGATCTGAATTACCAGTCCAGGCTAAATCCATATCCTAATCGGATTACCCGTTCGGGCTAAATCCACAATGCACACATATTCTTCGGGAGGCTTGATCATTCAAGGAACACCCGTCCGGGCTAGATGCCTTTACATACTCGAGATCACAGATTACCCGTCCGGGCTAAATCCTTACTGCAACACATGCAAGATCTCATTTCACATGTAAAACATTGTTTATCCATCGAATTCCCTTTTAACCTCAACCAAGACAGTTATCAACAATTCATTATCCAAGATGCATTTCATGCATTTTCATGCCATCAATAAATGCAAATATCATGCATTCATAAATCATGCAATTATGCATATTAGGGGTTTACTTAAGGTTATTCGAACTTACCTGGTACTCTTTTCGGGATTGTGTTTCGGTTATTTCGAAACCTTGCGTTTACCACGATCGACCTCTGGAATTTGTTCCTCGGGGTTTATATCAACAAAATTAACTCATTAATACCCCACATTATACATTTCAAGTTTAATATCTACCCCCGGTCCAAATGATCGTTTTGCCCCTAACTTTTGACATTTTTACGATTTAGTCCTTAGGCTCGTATAATGAAACACATGCAATTTCTATGTCACCCAAGCCTAGCGAATATTTTTCTCTCTTAGGTATCCCACATTTTCCATTAATTTCTCATTTCTATCCTACATTTACATCTTTTGCAAAATGGTTCTATAAGGGTTTTTCAAGAAAATCAACTAGGAAAAGATGTTTAACACACATAAATCTTTCATATTCCTCCATAATCCATCAAAATACAAGCAACTCATGCATGGGTAAATTTTTAAACATGAACCCTAGTATGAAATATGGGTAGAAATGGAAAGAGCAAGCTATCGGGATTTCAAAAATACAAATAACATGAAAAATAAGGCTTGGGAGCACTTACTATTGTGCTTGAAAATTGAAGGAACCCTAGCTATGGTGTCCTCCAAATTTCAGCAGCTATGGGAAGAAGATGAGCATATTTTTGCTCCATTTTTCCCCTTTTTATTTTACTTAAATGCCAAATGACCAAAATGCCCTTAAGCCCTTTCTTTGAAATTTCATCCATGCAAGCCCATTTTTGTCCAAAAAATTAGAATTTGGGCAAATTGCTCTCCAAGCGCTTCTAATTCATAATCTAAAGCAATTTCATACAAATTTCTTCTAGAATCCAAGTTTGAAATTTATTCAATTTAGTCCCTAATTTCCAATTGGATATCTTATACTTAGAAATTCTTCATAAAACCTTAACACATGCATATACTCATATTCTAGGCCTCATAATAATCATAAATTAAATATTTTGATGTCGGATTTGTGGTCCCAAAACCACTATTCTGACTAGGCCCTAATTTAGGATGTTACAAGTATTTTGCATATAAATTGTAACACCCCAAACTCGGCCCAGATGTTATTGCTAAATCTGCCGTGTTGCATCAAAGTGTCATTCAAAAATCGAGTTGTCATTAAATGTTTATTTCTAAAATTAAAACCTTTTTTGCACAGGGTGAGAAAATCATCTTGTCACAAACGTTTGCCAAAATATTTGCCTTTGGAATATTAATTCAACTTAAATCGCAGAAGCTCTTTTGGAAACTTTGTTGTTTAAAGCTCGTGTTCTTTAGAAAACCGTGAATAATTTTGAAAACTCGAGTTTTCCTAGACTATTAGTTTAATATAAGTAATCAAAATCCCAATTAAAACTTAAACCCACAAAGGCCGTATTACATAATCAAAAACCCAATATGAAATTTAAAATAAATAAAGTCAAGTTGCAGATCCACTGCAATTGTGTGGCCACCTCCAAGTCCCTCGCGGCTCCAAATCATCTAAGGCTGGGTATTACCTGCACAGTTAGACAGAAAGGGTGAGTTTGCGAAAACTCGGTGTGTAATCTCTTAAAAATACAAGCAGTCAGATATACGGTATGCAGAAATAGACTAGGCCTAAGCCGATCACAGAAACAGTATCAGGTGGGCCTTAGCCCATTAACAGATTCAGGTGGGCCTAAACCCAATAAAAAAAAATTATCAGATGCAGATATGCAGATAGATTCCCAGGCCAGTCCAACCAACACACCATGTGGGGATAAAATTGACCCACCCAGCCAACACACCAAGCTTAGTATCGGTTACGACACTAAGTCAACAGAACGACTCAACATCGTAGATAGAACGACAAAAGGCCGTAAATATCACAGCAACACTGCCAGTTAACAGAACGGCTATAAGCCATAAGTATCACAGCAAGGCTGAAAGCCTTGTACAGAATGACTACAGGCTGTACACTTCCTCCGTCAATAATAGCCCAACCCCATGTAGTATGTCATGTCATAAATAATAAGTGTATGCAAAGTCATACTTAGTATAGTCATATATGTAAATCATAAGCACATCAGTCATACGGATCGTAAGGGCATAATCACCATTCTACCATACAGGGGTATTATAGTCATTTTACCCTACAGGGGTATTACGGTCATTTTACAAACCGAGGTTATTTCGGTACTTATTACGACCTCCTAGAAGGTCTACCATTGCTTCGAGCAACTCGGATGACCTTCATGGCCAGAACAGTGTATATAGGCCCAAAACCGTTGTCGGGCCCAAGTGGGCCCACATGCTCGTAAGGACCATTTAGCCCAAATTCAGCTACGGCTATGTGACCTACATAGCCCAGTCCAATATTTATCTCAAATTGCAGATTGAATCCATGTAGAGCCCATGAGCCTATTAGGTCCACACGACCTTTTTCGACCCATCGAGGCCCATAATGGCCCCAGTCCATGAAAACGCATGTGGTGGCCTTTACAATCTATCGCCCATGATTTGTGGGCTCGGTTTACCCCACGAGAGATCACACGCTCGCGAGGCCTCAAATGCTGACGTTTCAGCTTTTTGGCTTTTGCCGATTCGTAGTTAATTAATGGGTGTGAATACAGACCTATTCCGATCTTTTGACAGTAATGTTTCACGACGTACAGTTACACACCTGTTATGGATTGTAGTCGAACCGCTTCCAAGATTACGTACAATTACACACCTGTTATGGATTGTAGTCGAACCGCTTCCAAGATTAAGCACCTATGTTAACAACAACCCCATCAATAGCCTCAGCCCAGCATTAATTTATCACCATAATATTGAAAACGTTTTAACAAACTAATGCTACTTACCAGTCAGCAACCGCAACCACTTCCAGCCCCTAAAACCCCGTACTCTCTGTAACGCTATAACCTTCGCAAGAACCGTTAACCATCTTATATGAATCCATAATCCCAAAAGAATACATTTATGCTATGCTAAAAACACTTACCACAAATCGAAAGATCCCTTGCAGAAGAAAGGCAATCAACCTACACCCTGGTTAAGGTAATTGGCCTATACCTTTGTTAAAGGAAATGAATCCCTAGTATTATTCAAACAAGGAAGAAAGGTGTTAGATGAACATATTCATACGGTAAACAAAAAGAAGACAGCCTTTTGGCCCATGAGATACCAAAAACCGAGCATGGAAAAAGAAGCCACCCAAGTTTCAGCTGGAGTAACCACTTACCCAAAAATTGAGGAGATGAAGCAACGGTTAGGAATGCAAAATATTCAGCTTTCTTGTAGAGAAAAGAAGCAATGAAAGAGCAAGAAGTAATTGTGTTCGGCCTAAACAAACTTTAGAAACAAAAGAAGAAATATTGAAGACAAAAGAGTAATAGGTCCGGCTAGAAAGAAAAGAATAGGTAGTCAATATTTGGCTAATGAGAGATTCGGCAGCTTTAGAAACATAGGAGAGAGGAAAAAGGTTTGAGTAGAACAACACTAGATATTTGGTATGTTAACACAAAAGACTTGCACTATACAAATCCCAAAGAAACACAAATGATAGCCAAGGAAGTTGGCACTAGAGAGAAAAGAAGCTAAAAACGGAGAACCCCAAAATGCCTAAAAGGTAATTCGGCCACTATTCAATACCATTTGCCAAAAATGCACACCCCAAACCCCTTGGCTGAATTTTGCATCATCAAGCTACCCATTTCAGCTACAACTCTTCCCCACTCAAACTCCTTGAAAATCTCCTTGATTCTCTCCCTGATATCCTCCACACCCTACCACAAGACAATTTCAAACTCTCCGTCACCAGAGTTCAAATCCAACATTAACTCTTGTCGTCCCCTGATAGCAAAATAATTACTCCCTCCCTACCATGGGATTCGAACCCTTGCTCTCAAAATAATCATGCCACGCCACCACGACTAGGCTACAAGCTCACTTGTGTCATCAATCAGTCGTAATAAAATATAAGCCCTACATGCCAACGTCCAGATTCACTTAAAAGCAAAAATTAAAATAGATTGAAAGAGCCATGACTTAAACCTAGGCTCCCTTGCAACCTTAATGACGCCACAACCACTAGACCATATGCTTCCTTATGTCATTTATTTAACACAATAATTTAAAAGGCCTTCATCCAAGCATCCAGGGTTTTATTCACTTGAAACCAAAATTTGCTAAAGCCCAGATTTGAACCCAAGATTTCTCCAACACTTCTCAGGGCCATTAACCACCAAAGCAGACATTTAATTGTGTTATTTCCTTGCACAATTAAATATTTATATACAACCTCCTTACAGACCCATACTCAAGGCCCAATACTTCTAGGCCCAAATTCGGGGTGTTATAGTTCTACCCCCTTAAAGAAATTTCGACCTCGAAATTTCCAACTATCAATGTAATCGCTTAACTTAACCTACACCACCACGCTCCTGCTGTGCACTTTAGTACCCAACTATGAATATAACACATTATGGATAAAGTACGTACCAGTATTTGCATCTGGAGTGTCTCCGCCCTCTCGGCGACATGCTACATAGACCAAAGCTGGTGCCTCACTTCAGCTTGACCAACACCTCTGCCTGGTGCTCCACGGCCCAAATTGTTTCCACCCTTAGCCTGACCACAGCCTCTTGGCGGCTATTCACCACCTCTCACTGGTTGTACAACACCCTGCCTTGCAGCTTGCAACCACCCAGGCCTCTGTGGACAATCTCTCAAAAAGTACTCCACTGATCCGCACCTAAAACACGTCCTAGTCCTTTTTCGATAGTTACCCCGATGGTAGTTCCCGCAACCCGCACAAGGCTGTGATCCAGTAACAGCAACAAGGGCCCTAACTTGAACTGGCCCATCCATTCTGGCCTTTCTGTTAGGCCTCCGATCTGAACTGAAGGGTTCTAAATCCCTCTTATACCTACTCCTTTCCTTTTTTCGGTTCTGACGCTCGGCGCACTGAACCTCCTTAGCAATCTTAGCTTTTTCCACTAACACGGTAAAGTCCTGCTCCTTCTATGGAGATATCAACACTCGAAGGCTGTCTCTGAGACCGTCCTCAAACCGAACACAATGCTCGTATTCCATTGCTACTATTCCTAGACCATACCAACTAAGTCGTAAAAATTTTGCCTTGTAGTTAGCCACAGATCTGTCACTTTGAACCAAATTCAGAAATTTCTTTCTACGAGCGTCCACATAGTTGGCGCCAACATAATTTCCCTGAAACATAGACTTGAAGAACTCCCAAGTCAATTAATCAGACGAGGTACCCTCTTTTACTGTAAGCCACCACTGATAGGCTTCATCTCTTAGCAGTGACACAGCACCCTTTAACTTTTGTTCCGATGTACAGTCGAGGTTATCCATAACTCTTTCGGTGGCCTCTAACCATTATTCTACCACATCCGAGGCCACCCCAGAAACTCTTCTAAAGATCTCTTCTCCATTTGACCGAATTCATTATGTAACTGACCTATGGCCCGCAGTAATAGTATTTGACCCACTAGTACCCGCAACCCTTTCTAGAATCCTCAACATTGCTTGGGAGCTCGATCAAACAACCCTGTTTCAGCTACTAGTGAAGCCGATGCTTTCCTCACCTCAACATTAGACATGTGCCCCGATACCGATGATCCAGCTCTAGTACCTCCACGGCCTCTTCCGCGGCCTCTTGCACCCCTTCTAGTGCTCATTTCCACAATGCGTATTTTATGGTTTAAGAATTTTATGCAAATTAGTTATAATTTCAGTAATTAAGCAGATGTCTTATGAGAAACAGTAGTTCAGAGTTTGTTTTGCATCCGCAAGCTCACTACAGTTTTTCAGTTTACTCTATCTATGGAGTTTCAGTGTAATGCTACTATCTATAGCAGTTTCTGAGTATAACATTTCATTCTATCACAGTAGACAGAGTAAGAGAACTTACAGATTTGGTGCCGGAGACTCGGTGTGCCACACTTTTTAGAAAAATGCCTCAAAACACTTTACATATTTGAAAGCAACCTCATGAAATACAAAATTTTGAAAACCCATTCCACAGCCGAGTTTTACAACTTGGCTCTAATACCACTAAAGGTAACACCCCAAACGTGGCCCAGATGTTATGGCTAAATCTGGCGTGTTGCATGAAAGCGTCGTTCAAAAATCAAGTTGTCGTTAAAAGTTTATTTCTAAAATTGAAACTTTTTTGTACAGGGTGAGCAAATCATCTCTTTATAAACGTTTGCCAAAATATTTGTCTTTGGAATATTAATTCAACTTAAATCACGGAAGCTCTTTTGGAAACTTTGTTGTTTAAAGTTCGTGTTCTTTAGAAAACCATGAATAATTTTGAAAACTCGAGTTTTGCTAGACTAGCAGTTTAATATAAGAAATCAAAAGCCCAATTAAAACTTAAACCTACAAAGGCCTTATTACATAATCAAAAACCCAATATGAAATTTAAAATAAATAAAGTCAAGTTACAGATCCACTGTAACCGGGTGGCCACCTTCGAGTCCCTCGTGGCTCCAAATCGTCTAAGACTGGGTATTACCTGCACAGTTAGACAGAGAAGGTAAGTTTGTGAAAACTCAGTGTGTAATCCCTTAAAAATACAAGCAGTCAAATATACGGTATGGAGAAACAAACTGGGCTGAGCCCACCACAGAAATAGTATCAGGTAGGCCTTAGCCCATTAACAGAATCAGATGGGCCTAAGCCCAATATAGAATCAGTATCAGATGCAGATATGTAGACAGATTCCCAGCCCAGTCCAACCAACACACCGACCGTACCAACCAACACACCATATGGGGATAAAATTGACCCATCCAGCCAACACACCAAGCTTAGCACCGGTTGCGGCACTAAGTCAACAGAACGACTCAACACCGTAGACAAAATGGCTAAAGGCTATAAATATCACAGCAACACTGCCAGTTAACAGAATGACTATAAGCCATAGGTATCCTAGAAAGGCTAAAAGCCTTGTACAGAACGGCTACTGGCTATACACTTCCTCCGTCAATAATAACCCAATCCCATGCAGTATGTCATGTCATAAATAATACGTCTATGCAAAGTCATACTGAGTATAGTCATTTTTGTAAATCATAAGTGCATCATTCATACAGATCATAAGGGCATAATTGTCATTCTACCATACAAGGGTATTACGGTTATTTTATAAATTGGGCGTATTTCGATACTTATTATGACCTCCTAGAATGTCTATCATCGTTTCGAGCGAATCAGATAACTTTCATGGCCAGAACAGTGTATATGGGCCCAAAACCCGTTGTTGGGCCCAAGTGGGCCCACACGCTTGTGTGGCCCATTTAGCCCAAATTTAGCTACGGCTATGTGACCTACATAGCCCAGTCCAATATTTATCACAAATTGTAAATTTAATCAAGGTGGGGCCCACGAGCCCATTGGGCCCATAGAACCCTTTTCGGCCCATCGAGGCCCATAACGACCCCATTCCATGGAAACACACATTGTGGCCTTTATATTCTATCGCCCATGATTTGTGGCTCAGTTTACCCTATGAGAGATCGCACGTTCGCGAGGCCTCAAATGCCAACGTTTCGACTTTTCGGCTTTTTGGCTTTTACCGATTCGCAGTTAGCCAAGAGGGTGTGAATACACACCTATTCCGATCTTTTGACAGAAACGTTTCACGACGTACAGTTACACAGCTGTTATGGATTGCAGTCGAACCGCTTCCAAGATTAAGCACCTATATTAACAACAACCCTATCAATAGCCTCAACCCCTCATTAATCTATCACCATAATATTGAAAACGTTTTAAAACACTAATGCTACTTACCAGTCAGCAACCACAACCACTTCTAGCCCTTAAACTCCTGTACTCTCTTTGACGCTATAACCTTCATAAGAACCGTTAACCATCTTATATGAATCCACAATCCCAAAAGAATACATTTATGCTATGCTAAAAACACTTACCACAAATCGAAAGATCCCTTGCAGAAGAAAGGTAATCCGCCTACACCCTGGTTAAGGAAAATGAATCCCTAGCATTATTTGAACGAGGAAGAAAGGTGTTAGATGAACTTATTCATACGAAAAACAAAAAGAAGACAGTCTTTCGACCTACGAGATACCAAAAATTGAGCATGGAAAAAAAAGCCACCCAAGTTTCAGCTAGAGTAACCACTTACCCAAAAATCGAAGAGATGAAGCAACAGTTAGGAATGTAGAATATTTAGCTTCCTTGAAGAGAAAAGAAGCAATGAAAGAGCAAGATGTAAGTGGGTTTGGGTAAAAAAACTTTAGAAATAAAAAAAGAAATATTGAAGACAAAAGAGTAATAGGTTCGACTAGAAAGAAAAGAATAGGTAGTCAATATTTAGCCAATGAGAGATTCGGCAGCTTTAGAAACAAAGGAGAAAGGAAAAAGGTTTGAGTAGAACAACACTAGATATTTGGTATGTTGACACAAAAGACTTGCACTATACAAATCCTAAAGAAACACAAATGATAGCCAAGGAAGTCGACACTAGAGAGAAAAGAAGCTAAAAATGGAGAACCCCAAAATGCCTAAAAGGTAATTCGGCCGCTGCTCAATACCATTTGCTGAAAATGCATACCCCCAAAGCCCTTGGTTGAATTTTGCATCATCAAGTTGCCCATTTTGGCTACAACTCTTCCTCACTCAAACTCCTTGAAAATCTCCTTGATTCTCTCCCCTTAACTCTCCTTGATATTCTCCACAACCAATCACAAGACCAATTCAAACTCTCCATCACCAGAGTTCAAATCCAACACTAATTCTTGCCGTCCCCTGATTGCAAAATAATTACTCCTTGGCTGCCATGGGATTCGAACCCTTGCTCTCACAATAATCATGCCACGCCACCACCACTAAGCCACTAGCTCCCTTATGTCATCAATCTGTCACAATAAAATATAAGCCCTACATACCAACGTCCAGATTCACTTAAGAGCAAATATTAAAATAGGTTGCAAGAGCCAAGACTTGAACCCAGGCTCCCTTGTAACCTTAATAACACCACAACCACTGGACCACATGCTTCCTTGTGTCATTTATTTAACACAATAATTTAAAAGGCCTTTATCCAAGCATCCAGGGTTTTATTTACTTTTAACCAAAATTTGCTAAAGCCCAGATTTGAACCCAAGATTTCTTAAACACTTCTCAGGGCCATTAACCACCAAAGCAGACATTTAATTGTGTCATTTACTTGCACAATTAAATACTTATATACAGCCTCCTTACGGATCCATACTCAAGGCCTAATACGTTTAGGCCCAAATTCGGGGCGTTACATAAATCTTAGTATGTTTTGACTTGGTAATATGGACTAAAAACAGTCCATTTTAATTTGGTATTATGCCTTGAAATTGAATTATAAAAGGAATATTTTTGGCCATGTTATAATGTTAGCTTTTTCTTATATAATAATGAATATTATACTATGTTATAAGGTGATAGGATATAATATACTAATGTATATTGATTGTTTTTCTAAAAGCCAATGCCATATATATTTTATATGACTTTGAATTTTATTGATAATTATATTAATTTAAATTATGTGCTTAATGTTTAAATAGATTTATGTTTTAGTTTAGTGATTATAACATATGTGTAAAAGTGAATGTTTGAAATTTTGTCTCGTCTGGTCATATCTCGTAACCCTAATTCGGCCATTGATACGGGTTAGGGACTAACGTAGCGCGTGTGAGTCTAGCTATACATGCCATATTATATACTACGATAGTGTGATGACTTCTGACATATGAAAATGTGTTTTCATATAGTAAATGGATCCCGATACAGCCGTAGCTGATGATGTCGAGAGTATAATGCCTGCTCCCGGCCAAGGGACAGCACTGGTTGATTCTCGACCAACTTCGAGTAACCAACAAGGAGAGGCTAAGCAAGCCTTTTATCAAATGATGAATGACTGGTTTACTAAGTATATCCGGATGAATCCGGCTGTACAACAACCTTTACCCCCGATTAATCCTTCTCTGGTACCTGCTATTCCTCAAGTGAGTGATCCGTTGAGATTATATAAGCCTCCTGTTGATAAAATCAGACAACACAAGACTGAAGAATTCAGAGCTACTGATGATGATGATGCTGAGCGAGTTGAATTTTGGCTTGATAATACTACCTGTGTGTTTGATGAGCTATATTGTACCCCGGATGAATGTTTAAAATATGCCGTATATTTACTTCAAGACACCGCATATCACACTGGTGGAATACACTAGTATCGGTGGTTCTGAAAGAACGGGTGACCTAGGACTTCTTTCAGACTGAGTTCTGTAAGAAATATATCAGGCAGAGATTCATTGACCAGAAGCGCAAGGAATTTCTCAAGTTAAAACAAGGTCGCATGACTGTGATAGAATATGAGCAAAAATTTGTGAGACTCAGTCGGTATACCCGAGAGTGTGTTTCGACCAAAACCATAATGTGTAAAAGAGTCAAAGACCGGTTGAATGAAGACATTAAACTGCTAGTTGGCATACTCGAAATAAAAGAGTTTGTAGTCCTAGTTAAATGAGCCTGCAAAGCTGAAAAGCTCGACAAAAAAGAAAAGAAAAGCTGACTTTGAAGCTAGAGATTCACGTAAGAGATCATCGAATAAGTCATTTCAGTTGGCATCAAAGAAGTTCCGAGATGATTTTAGCCATTCTAATGCTACAGCTGGTTATTCTAGACAAGATCGGGATAGACCAACTGTGAGCTCTAGAGCTACTTCAGTAGATAGTGTTGGTAATGTCAGATGAAATCAACCCGAGTGTAAACATTGTAGTAAATGACATCCCGGAAGCTGTAGATTGTATGATCGGTCCTGTTTTAAATGTGGATTGACGGATCATTTTGTTCGTGTATGCCTTGAGTTAGCTGAACAAAATCCAGTGCAGAATATGAGATCAGGTAACACTGCAGCTCGAGGTAGACCACCTAGAAATGCGAGTAATATGCGTAATAGTTAGAGAGGGACTAAAGATACAATAGTTAGATCCGAGGCTCGTGCACTTTCCAGATCCTATACTATTCGCGCACGCGAGGAAGCCTCATCCCCAGATGTTACTACTGGTACATTCACTTTCTATGATACTAGTGTAATTGCATTGATTGATCCTGGTACGAATCATCTTTATGTGTGTGAGACTTTATTATTCAGTAAGACTTTAACTATTGATTCTACTGAGTTTGTGATTAGAGTATCGAACCTGTAGAACCCATATTTTGCCCGGGACTTAAAATAAATAAACCAAATTTTGAAAAAAATCAAAATGTCCATTTATACAGTCCTTTTACAAATCAAAATACAAACCAGATCAGCCCATTAACCCAATACCCAAGCCCAAGTCAAAATCCTAGCCCAACTATCTTAAAACTTTTCAACAATTCAAACCCTAGCTCCACAAGCCTTGCGACGCTGCCTACATGTGCTGGCCTCAGGGTGCACAACACCCGAAACTGGCGTCCCCACTCATGCCCCTCTCCTCCATGCGTCTAACAGCCTTCAAAGCCTGCAAACGAGCAAGAAAAGAGGACACAAAAAGACAAAAACCATGTGCAAACAACAAAGGATATAACAGAGAAACAATAGTGATTTTTTTTGGATTTTTGTAATCGGTTATAAAACCAAAAACGAAATCAGTTTGTAAGGGGGGGAACTTAAAAAAAACAGATTAAGCAAAAAAGAATAGACATTTTCTAGAGGTGAATATTATTTGCGTTTCAGTTCTGATCTTTGTGTGTTTCATTTTTTTATTCCACGAAATAACAATAAAAAGAAATAATAGAACATACCTCTGATTCATTGTTTGGGAGGGGGGTTCCGGCGTTACCTAGCCGATTTGGAGGCCGTTGGACCCCTGGGGGTTCGGCCAATGGCCGTGGAAGGGAGCATGGAACTGAAGAGGGGCCTTCCTTTTCCTTTCTTTTTTTTTCCTTCCCTTTTTCGTTGCGGTGGGTCACGAAAATACCGTCTTTAGACTATTTAGAGATGGACCAAGAGGTCTCGTGCCATTCAGCACCGATCGCCATTCGTGGGTGTGGAGGGCCACCGAGGAATCCATGGTCGGCCATGGCGGAGGCTAAAGAAGGAGAGAAAGCAAAAAGCTTTCTGTTTTAAAAAGGAGGCTAAAAAATGAAACAAAAAAAAAGGGTTCTATTTTTAAATGATGATGATGAGATGATGCCGTTTGGTATGGTGGGGGGGTTTGGTATTTTCCTTAAAAGGGAGATTTATGCAATTAGTCCTTTCCCTTTTCAACCCCCATTCAATCAGCCCCATTTTCGGTCTTCTTTTGTTTTAAAATTTAGCCCTCAGATCCTATTTGGTTTTCGTTTTTATCCTTAATTAACTTTTCAGTATTTATACTTTTATACCTCGAATTTTAATTTATTTTTAGCCATGACCTAAATCTATTTAATTCACTTACTGACCTTTTTTTGTTTTTATTTTATTTACATATTATTTCAAATATTTTATATGTTACTTATTCACATCTATTCTAACTTATTTTAATGTGTTGATTATTCAAATTCTTATTATTTATCTTAACTTGCTTTATGTATATATATATTACCTTAATCTACTTTATATGTATTATTTTTTTATATTCCTTAACTATTATATATATGTATACATATAGTCTATTTCAAGCTTTTTATATATTTATAATTCTTTAAAATTATTATATATATATTTTTATATATATATTTTAAGTTATTGTATATTATGTATTTCAAATAGCTCTCTTTTATTATCTTTGAATTGTTACTATTACAAAGTATATTTATATTGTCCTCTTTTTGCATATTATATGTTTTTTAAACTTGTTATATATCATTTTAAATTAACTATTATATATTACTTATTTTAAAATTATTTTATATACCTTATTTTAAACCCATTTTACTTATTTCAAATGATTTTATTATTATTTATTTTAGGTTTTTTTTTACATATCATTTTACCCTTTTATAGATACATATTATATATTTTAAAATTATTCATTTTTTAAATTCTACTTTGTGTGGTAATGGATTCTTAAGACACTTTTTTATATTACTTATTTTAAACTCATTTATTATCATTCTAAAATTTGTTCACACTTTATTTATTTTAATTTGTTTTATACCTTTTTATCATTTTAATTCATTGGTCCTTATTTATTGATGTTATTATTTAAATATTGTATGATTGTCGCTATTGCATGTACTATGATTCGTTATTTATATTTTCATATTATTGTCATTCACTAGTGTAATATTTTATTCATGCATTATTATTCCACGCACTATCATTCTATGCACATTACTATATTTTTATCTCACGTCATCGTATCGTGTATTAGACTTCAACGTTTATCCAATATGGATCGTTCCACTTTTATTCCAAATGAATAACACTTGTTGTTTAAATATTGCATTCGCTACTATTCAAAAACGAAATTTTCCAAATAAGGCAATGTTATGCATTTTGAGATATCGAGGAATTGTGCCCTAACTTACGGGGTTTCGATTTTCTCTTTATTTCTATATAGCTAAATATCCTCTTCGAGTTTTAAAACACACGAAACTCTCATTTAAATTAAAAGACGACCTTGTGCTTGGGAATTCACGGTATTGTGTCCTAACTCAAGATAAGGAAATCTTTGAACAATCGATTTGAGCTAATTCAAGCATTTTAAAATCAATATTAATAGAAAGGATCGAATTTCAAATCCGTTCCCATTTTAATTTTCATTTACAAAACCAAAGTCGATCCCGTTTTCAAAAAAAAAATGATTACGACACTATCTTGTATGTTATGTTTTATCATGTTAATGCACTCCTTCATGCATTAATTTTAAAAATGAGACTTCAAGGATTTCAAAAAATATAAAGGCAATGCTTGGTGTTTGGAAATTTCGAGAAAGTAGCGCCCTAACTTATTGGGTTGCCACTTTTCTCGTTGAATTCGAATAATTAAGTACCCTTCTAAGTTTTTTTTAAAGGTTTTCTAAATGTAAGCCACTATCTTGGAATTTCAAAGCAATATGTCCTAACTTATTGGATATGGCGTTTTGCTACTTCGAGATAGGAATTTCAAAAAGGGTTAACTTAATGTCAATACTTTGACGCGAGTGAATCCCAATTTTCAAAGATTCAATATTTTAAAGAGGACTACATCTTAATTTTTTTTTAAATTTCCACCATTAAAGACATTTGATAATCAATTGGGTACCAACTTTTGGGCGTTACGAGGGTGCTAATCCTTCCTCGTACGTAACCGAATCCCGAACCCGTTCTTTTATTCGTGGACCAAAATTAATGATTTTAAAACAAAATGTTTTAAAGGTGATCCAATCACACCTAAAAAGATTGGTGGCGACTCCCGTTTTCATTTTTAAAATCGATTCCCATTTTCCAAAACTCGATTTGAACATGGTTTCAACAGCTTGGCGACTCCACTGGGGAATAATAAGAGAGTCAGGCCATGTAATTGATTATCTCTTGTCTTAATGTCGGAAATTAAAAATTTTAAAATTTAATCCTCTTTGCATTACGTGTGTTTGTATTATTGCATGCTATATTTTGATCGCATTGCATTTGCATGACCGTTGTGGTCACACCTTAAAGTGGGAACGAGAAGCCACGCCTTCGTGAGGTTTTCGCCTCCATGCAGGATAGTGGATCACTTTCGGGATACATCCGTACCTATGGTTTCGTGAGATTTTCATCTCCGTGTAGCCATAGGGAAATGTATTCCCCTGAACTGAACTCGATTCAAATGAGCCTATAATGGGTGAGGATCGAGGAATCTGCTGGTTCGGGTACCTCAAACTTTAGAACCAACCCCATGTCGAAGGACCGTATAAGCCCAACTTAGACATTACCCTTATAAGTTATCGTTGAAATTTATTGATATCATATGATACTGACTATCTCTTTTCTTTTGCTTGCATGTCATTTTGCATTTACAAAGATATCGGTTCACGGTCAGTTTCTAAGTTAGGAAGTTTTATTATGGAGAACGGACTTCTTGATAAAGTGGAAGGCAACGTTAACGTCCACAGATGGTCCGAGCAAACTCAACTAGAAAAGGGAGATAGTATAGCTGAGGGATACATATTGGAGTTATCAGATTACACTCGTATTAGCGTCACGCAGAATAATCTCTAGGAGCATAAGGCAATTTGGGATCAGTGGGGCAAAGAAAGTAAGCAATAATTCTACGGTAACTATGGAGACTTACCTTACTTGCTTGATGTTCAGATAGACAAGCACTTATTCAGAGCCCTTGCTCAGTTTGGAACCCGGCGTATAGTTGCTTTACTTTTGGGGAAAAAGACATGGTACCTACTGTAGAAGAGTACACTGCTTTACTTCGTTGTCCCCGATTTCAGAATGATAGGATCTATTCCCGAGCTCCTTGTGTCCTTACCTTTTGGAAGAAATTGATGATTATTACGGGGATGAGCGAGCAGTGGGCCACGGCCTGAATTAAAGAAAAGGGTGAGTGCAAGTGCATTTCGTGGGATGTTTTGAAAGATTTGATTCTGACACACCCTGATGAGACAAAGAAGATAGATGTTTTTGCCCTAAGTTTATATGGATTGATGGTCTTCCCTAGGGCTTTGGGATATGTGGATGAGGCAACCACGGATCTTTTTCATTGACTCAATAAAAAGGTCACTTCTGTCCCTGTAATTTTGGTGGAAATATTTAGGTCTTTAGGTGCATGTAGGAGGGTTGGTGCTGGCAGGTTTATAGGGTGTGCTCAGTTGCTTTTGCCTTGGTTCTACAGTCATTTCCGGTTGATAGATAGGGTGGTTTGTCGGGTTTACTTTGAGGAATATTCACCATTGAAAGATATAGTAGCTTCAACCAAGAGAGTTGATGTTCCAAAAGAGAATTGGATAGCGTTACTTCAGAACCTTCAGTCGAAAAATGTCGAGTGGAGGGCTCCGTGGATGATGCCTGGTGAGGTTCTTTACCGATGCGATAGTTTTGATTGGGTACCCTTATTGGGGATTTGGGGTGCCATTGGCTATGACCCTTTGCTCGTACTGAGGTAGCATGGATTGAGACAGTTCATACCAATGACTCAGGGGTTAGCTCAAAGTGAGTTTGTATATAGAGGAGCCGATTACAAGAGGAGGGCTATTGAAGTTTCTAGTGCTTGGAAGAAGACTTGTCGATTGGAAGGAAAAGCTATTAGCCCCACTACGACACCGGAGTATATAGAATGGAGAGGTAGAAGAGTTAATGATAATATCCCTAAGCCAGGTATGGAAGGAGCTAGACCAATGGAGGAATATTTGCAAGTAAGGCCCTCAGAGTTAAAAATTATGAAATAGAAGTTTGAGAGACAAAGCTTGGAGTTCGAGAGGAGGATAGAAAAGCTCGAAGAAGAAAAGATGTACTTGAGTTTGGACGTTGATGTTCAAAAGATGGAAGTCGAGAAAGAGAGGAAAGAAAAAAGAAAGATTGAGGAAGATCGAGATGATCTAAGGGAGCATTACAAAAGGGCACAAGTAGCCTTGAGGAGGGCGAGAGTAGGAGGATCTTCGAATCAGTGGCAGAAGGAGGTCCAAGAAGAAAAGGCTAGAGCCGAGTACTGGGAGAGGAAATTCCAAGAAATGCAAGTGCAGAATTTGGCATTAGAGGAAGAGAATAAAGGATTGAAGACAAAGGTAATGGAACTTGGAAATTCCCTATGTTGGTACCAAAACCATAATTCCACGGTTGAGTTAAAGGAGCTAAGAAGCAATGTTGAAGATTTGGAGGTGGCATTGCATGACGGTGAACTCCAGGTTGAGCAGCTCAAGGCGCAAGAGGATTATCTGAGAGGAGAGCTACATCAGGCTAAAGAACAGGTCAGAAAAAGGGATCATGTCATTGGTGAAGCCATAGCTCAAATTCAAGAGGTTGCTGAGTATGTGCAAGACTTGGCAATTCGAGCTGACGTATTGAGTCTGATGTATTCATCATCGTCGGATGTAGGACGAAAGTTAGCCCTTTTATTAGATAGAGTTAAAGCTTTGGGCCTTAGGGCGAAATCGTATTTGTAATCCCCTTATATGTAAAGATATTCTTTTTCTAAATAAAATTTTCTAAATGAAGTTGAACCAGAATCAATATTCTTTTTGCATTCATGCATTTGCATCTCATAACATTTCATCACATTATTTGCATTCAAAGTTATAGAAAGACCCTTATTAGTTAAAGTTTACTTTCCAGAGAGAGGTAGAAAAGAGAGAGGTAGAAAAGAAAATCTGGAAATCACACATCCTTACGACACTCGTACTAAAACTAAGAACATGGATCAAAGGTTCGACCAATTACAAAAAGATATGCAAGATCAAATGCAAGAGCAGTTGGCCAAAATACTGAATGAAATGAGGGAGCAGATGCTAGAGGCTCAGAGAAACATGATGGATGAAATGGCTCAGCTATTGAGAGCCACTGATAAAGGAAAAGCTCCCATAGCGATCACTGAAAAGGGGAATGAAGGTCCTCCTCTGGGTTTTACTCCACCTCATGTGCCCCTGCAAACCGAGGCACCTCCTAGAAGGCCATCTGTCACAGTAAGGCCTCAATATGGGCTAGTGGATGCTGGAATCCCTGTAAATTTCCCATCTGGGTTGGGAAATAATTTGGGTGATAGCTCGATCGACCCTATTACTCTTGATTTGGATTTAATGGAGAAGGAAAGAATGGCCACTGAATCCTCAAAACAATTGGAAGATCGTTGCAGGTGGTTAGAGGAGAAGTTTAGGGTTTTAAAAGGCACTGGCAATCATCATGGGATTGATGCCAAAGACTTAAGTTTGGTTCCAGATTTGGTGCTTCCTCATAAATTTAAGATGGCAGAGTTTGAAAAGTACAACGGGACTACTTGCCCAGAGGCACACATAACAATGTTTTGTAGAAGAATGGCTGGTTATATGAACAACGATCAACTATTGGTCCATTGTTTTCAGGACAGCCTAGTGGGAGCAGCGGCTAGGTGGTACAATCAGTTGAGTCGTGCAAGAATCAGTTCATGGAGAGATCTTGCACAGGCTTTCATGCAACAGTATAACCATGTGACTGATATGACGCCAGATGGGATCACACTTCAAAACATGGAGAAAAAACCTAATGAGAGTTTTAGGCAATATGCACAACGATGGAGGGAGGTGGCAATGCAAGTACAACCACCATTGTTGGAAAAGGAAACCACAATGTTATTTATTAATACTTTGAAGGTTCCATTCATCACACATATGATTGGAAGTACCACAAAAATTTTCGCGGATATAGTTATGGCGGGTGAGATGATTGAGAATGCCGTGAGAGGCGGTAAAGATCGGCTCCAAGGAGAAAAGATAATGAGGTAAACAACATGAATAGCTTCAATTCCAGGGCAATCACAGTTGGACAACCTAAAGCAGCTACGGGTGAGCAACAAAATACTCAAAGACAGGAATCTGGTACGAGACAGAATTCGGAGAGGATGCAATTCAGTCCTATCCCTGTGACATATCGTGAGCTTTATCAAAGCTTATACGATTCACATGTCGTTGCTCCGTTTCACTTGAAACCACTGCAGCCACCTTACCCCAAATGGTATAATGTAAATGTTAAATGTGAATATCACGCGGGAATATCGGGGCATTCAATTGAAAACTGCACTGGGTTCAAGAAGGTCGTGGAGAGGCTCATCAAAATTGGGGTTGTGAAATTTGATAGTACTCCTTATACTGAAAGCCCGTTATCGGATCATGGCAATCAAGGAGTGAATGCCATTGATGAAACAAAGAAAAGAAAAATCAAGGAAGACATTGCTGAGGTGAAGACACCTATGAAGGTAATATGGAAGGAGATGGTGAAGAGAGGTATACTGACCTCAGAAAAGAAGGAGAAGGAATAGAGAACCATTGTGAGTTCCATGGGGAGGTGGGTCATATGATCCAAAATTGTGAAGAGTTCAAAGTCATGGTACAAGGCCTTATAGTTAACAAAGAGTTGCAGATTTTTGAGGGTAGTTCTTATGAAGGACAAATATGTGTGCTGGAGAATGAACGACAAAGGACCAACCAACCGAGAATTGTTATTTCCTTGCCAGGGAATAATGAGGAGGGGTCACAAACTAGGCCCAAAATAGTCATCCATAAACCCATTCCTTTCCCTTATAAAGATGACAGGAGGGTGCCATGGAGCTATGACTGCAATATAACAATACCTGAGGGGGAGAGTATAGCTAGCGCGTCCAGGGGCACGCAAAATTAAGGTTCTCATACACGAAGTGGGAAACGTTATGACGGGAGGAATATCAGAGTAGAGCCCATAAAGATGAAAGATGTCAAGGCTGAAAGGGAAAAGGAAACTGAAGTACTCATCAATGAGCCGGTAAAGGAGGAAGAGGCTAAGGAGTTTCTAAAATTCCTGAAACATAGCGAGTATAGCGTGGTCGAAAGATTCATAAGCCAGTAGCGTATATCAGTGTTAGCCCTACTCTTGAGTTCTGAGGTGCATCGAGATGCATTGTTAAAGGTGCTTAACGAAGCATATGTTACCCATGACATATTCGTTAACAAGCTAGACCGGTTAGTAAACAACATTAGTGCTGACAATTTCATTTATTTTAATGATGATGAAATTCCACCTGGGGGCATAGGGTCAACCAAGGCCCTACACGTTACTACTCGGTGCAAAAGATACACACTTCCAAATGTACTCGTGGATAATGGGTCTGCTTTGAATGTCCTACCGCTATCCACCTTGAACAGATTGCCCATTGACAGTTCATATATGAAAACATGTCATAATGTGGTAAGAGCCTTTGATGGAACTGAAAGAAAAGTAATGGGACGAATTGACATCCCTCTGGAGATTGGGCCGAATACGTATGAAGTTAATTTCCTAGTAATGGATATCAAGCCCTCCTACAATTGTTTATTATACACTCGGCAGGAGCGGTGCCCTCTTCATTACACCAAAAATTAAAGTTAGTGACAGATGGTCGCTTAATAACCATCAATGCGGAAGAGGACATCATAGCGGCAGTTACCAGCAAGGCCCCTTATGTTGAGTCAAATGAAGAGGCTATTGAATGTTCTTTTCACTCTTTAGAGGTCATTAATGCCACCTTTATTTTGGAGGGAAGCAAAGTGCCGGTACCCAAAATGTCTGGAGCCACGAGGATGGCCCTACAAATGATGATGGGAAAAGGAGCATTGCCGGAAAAGGGCTAGGAAGACAGTTGCAAGGAGGGGTTCAAATCCCAAAACTGATTGAGAAGAAGGACCGCTTTGGCTTGGGCTTCAAGCCAGACCACAAGCACAAAAGGCAGAAAATAGAGAAGCGCCAAGCGAGAAGAAAGGCGCATTTGAATGGAAGAGAAGTGGAGTGGGAACCGATAACATTCCCACCTATATCCAAATCCTTTAAATCAGGAGGACTGGTGATAAAGGAAATTCATCAAGTTAATGCTGTGCAGAATGAAGGATCGGAGCAAGGAAGCCTCGAGGGTATTCGCCCTTACGGACCGGGGAGGTCTCTGAATAATTGGACTGCGGAAGACCTTCCTGTAGTCTTTAGGAATTTTTCAGAGTAATTCTCAAAACATGTCTGTTACTCTAGGGCCTAGGTGTAGTAAGATTATATTCGTGAAATAGGCTTATGTTCATCTATAATTATTTAAATAAAACATAACTTTTTATCAATTTAAACGAGTATCGTTCTATTTTTATCGACCAATATTCCTTCAAATTCTAGCAATTCTTGTCCTTTTATTCATAGCACATAAATAATCATTCTTCGATTCATTCATTCTTTGTATATTCTTTCATACCCCCATAGGTCCCTAGATATCAATGAAATGAGCGCTGATACTACAGCTCCTAATTTCTCTGGCGAGCAAGACATGTGTTTAGAGGAACCTCAGGATTTTGAAGATGTTCAGGATTGTGACATATCTCTCGATCTGTTAAGAATAATTAAGCAGGAGGAGAAACAAATCATGCCACATGAGAAAGAGGCAATAGAGAATATAGCCCTAGAGGAAGGAAGGAGTTGAAAATCGGAACCCTAATTGGCGTGGACACAAGGCATGGTCTGGTTGAGTTGCTTCAAGAGTTCAAGGATATCTTTGCCTGGTCATATCAGGATATGCCTGGATTGAGTACTGACATTGTGGTACATCATCTTCCGATAAGACAAGATTGTAAGCCGGTCCAACAGAAGTTGCGAAGAATGAAGCCAGATATCGTTTTGAAGATAAAGGATAAAGTCAAGAAGTAGTTTGATGCAGGATTCTTGCAAGAAGTGAAGTACTCCGAACGGGTAGCTAACATTGTGCCTGTCCCCAAGAAGGATGGGAAAGTACGAATGTGTGTTGATTACAAAGACTTGAACAAAGCAAGCCCAAAGGATAATTTTCCTTTACCCCACATTGACACTTTAGTAGATAACACAGCGGGATATTCATTGTTCTCCTTTATGGATGGTTTCTCAGGATACAACCAGATAAAGATGCATCCAGAGACATGAATAAAACCACCTTTATAACCTTGTGGGGAACCTTTTGCTACAAAGTAATGCCATTTGGACTAAAAAACGCAGGGGCAACGTACCAAAGGGCCATGGTGAACTTATTCCATGACATGATGCATAAGGATATCGAGGTGTACGTTGATGATATGATTGCCAAGTCGCGTACGGAAAAAAGCATATTGAGCTCTTGAGAAGATTGTTTGTAAGGTTGAGAAAATTTCAACTGAAGCTCAATCCAGCAAAGTGTACCTTTGGAGCTAGATTCGGAAAGTTGTTAGGCTTCGTAGTCAGTGAAAAAGGAATTGAAGTCGACTGAGACAAGGTCAGAGCCATACGAGAATTACCTCCACCACGTACTCAAAAAGAAGTTCAAGGATTCCTAGGAAGGTTGAATTACATTGCTCGGTTTATTTCACAACTAACTGAGAAATGTGATCCTATCTTTCGCCTCCTCAGAAAGCACAATCAAGGTATTTGGGATGGAGAATGCCAAAATGCTTTTGAAAGGGTCAAGCAGTATTTGTTGAACGCTCCGATATTATCTCCACCCAGCCCAGATAAACCATTAATACTGTACTTATCAGTGTTCAGTAATTCTATGGGGTGTGTGCTTGGTCAGCATGATGATTTAGGGAAAAAGGAGAAGGCAATTTATTATCTCAGAAAGAAGTTCACTGACTGTGAGATGAGATATTCACCAATCGAAAAGTTGTGTTATGCACTGATTTGGACAACTCGGAGATTCAGACAGTACATGCTATACCATACCACTTGGCTCATCTCAAAACTTGATCCGTTGAAATACATGATGGAGTCAACAGTTCTAAATGGGAGAATGGCGAGATGGCAAATTTTACTTTCGGAGTTTGATATAGTCTACATAAGTCAGAAGGCTATAAAAGGAAGTACGGTAGCAGACTTCTTGGCTAGTAGGGCTCTAGAGGATTATGAGCCACTAAACTTCAATTTTCCAAATGAGGAGTTGATGTGTATAGCAACGACTGAAAATTCTTCTTGGGGGCTCAATTTTGATGGGGCTTCTAATGCAGTCGGAAATGGAATTGGGGCAGTCTTGGTATCTCCAAATGGCGATCATTATCCTTTTTTGTGCAAGTTGGACTTTGATTGCACAAACAATATGGCTGAATATGAAGCATGCATCATGGGACTTCAAGCAGCTATAGAGCGAGGCATAAAAACTCTAGAAGTATATGGGGATTCGGCGTTGGTTGTTTATCAGCTTAGAAGTGAATGGGAGACAAAGGACCCTAAATTGATTAGTTATCGAAAGGTAGTTTTGGGGTTACTTGAGGAATTTGGTAGCATCACCTTCAATTATCTCCTACGAGACAAAAATTAGATGACAGATGCGTTAGCAACCTTGGGCTCAATGATCATGGCAAATAAAGAAGAAGAAATGAAGCCAATTCAAATGAGTGTTTACGAGGCTCCAGCTCATTGTTGTAACATTGAGAGGGAGGGAAATGACAATAACCCCTGGTATCAAGATATATTGTGATATGTGAGAGATCGTAAATACCCTGAACAGGCTAGTGAAAATGGCAAACAAACCTTGAGGAGGTTAGCTTGCGACTATGTTTTAGATGGAGATATCATGTACAAAAGACGAAAAGACCAAGTACTTTTGAGATGTGTCGATGCTGTGGAAGCTAAGTTAATTCTAGAAGAAGTTTACGAAGGTGTGTGCGGGACGCATGCAAATGGGTTCACGATGGCAAAGCAAATCATGAGGTTTGTCTATTATTGGGCCACTATGGAAGGGGACTGTATCAGTTACACCAAGAAATGCCATAAGTGCCAGATTTATGGGGATAAAATTCATGTACCACCTTCACCTTTACATGTTATGACTTCTCCATGGCCCTTTTCCATGTGGGGCATGGATGTTATTGGACCAATATCACCGAGAGCTTCGAATGGACATCGGTTTATCTTTGTAGTAATTGACTACTTCACAAAATGGGTAGAGGCTGCTTCTTATGCGAATGTTACTAAGTCAGCCGTGAGTCGATTCTTGAAGAAGGAGATCATTTGTCGGTACGGAATGCCTGAGAAGATCATATCCAACAATGCATTGAACCTAAACAAAAAAATGATAGCAGAGGTTTGCCACCAGGTCAAGATCAAGCATCACAATTCTTCCCCTTATCGTCCAAAAATGAATGGGGCAGTGGAGGCCGCCAACAAGAATATTAAGAAAATAGTGGGGAAGATGACTGAGACGTATAGAGATTGGCATGAAAAGTTTCCATTTGCACTCCTAGCCTACCGAACATCTGTCAGAACCTCTACTAGGGTAACTCCATTCTCGTTAGTCTATGGGATGGAAGCAATATTACCTATTGAAGTAGAAATACCTTCTCTTCGAATTTTGACAGAAGTAAAGTTAGATGAAGCTGAGTGGGTTCAATCCCGGTATGACCAGTTGAACTTGATTGAAGAAAAGAGGCTAAAAGCCATTTGACATGGTCAGATGTATCAGAAGCGAATGATGCAAGCTTAGGACAAGAAAGTTCGACCAAGAGAATTCCATGAGGGAGACCTTGTACTGAAAAAGATCCTTCCTATTCAAAAGGATTTTAGAGGAAAATGGATGCCGAATTGGGAAGGGCCGTATGTCGTGAAGAAAGCTTTCTGTGGTGGTGCATTGATCGTAGCAGAAATGGATGGGAAAAGTTTACCTAATCCAGTGAACTCGGACTCAGTTAAAAAATACTTTGTCTAAAGAAGAAGAGAATCTAAGGTGAAAACCCGCAAAAGGCGCCTTGAAAAAAAAATCAAAAACGGAAAGGCCAAGGTGAAAACCCACAAAGGGCACCTTGTGACCAAAAGGGTTTTGAGTTGAAAACCTGAAAGGGCAGCTCAAATTTTGAAGAGTATACAGTGATCTTGTTACAAAGAGCGAAGAATGCTACAAACTGGGGCATCAACAAAGTACTTGGGATCTTTTAAACACATTTTGAACTCAAGAAAGACTTCATTGAGCTGGTGTATAGGTACTCAAGCGGTGATATCTAGAGGATCTAACTTCTATCTTGTTTTCCATCTTTAGATTCTATTCCTTCCTAAAGATAGGCCTTCGAATTAATTTCCTTTGTATTCTTTCTTCTTAATTCATTCAAATCCAATTACTCTTAAAGATTTATTCATCTTCCATGTTCCATTGAAATAATGATAGATGAACTAAATATGTTTACAAACAAAGTTTTGCGCATTACTCTGGAATTTCTAGACAATACAAGAAACTAAAACAGGACAATTGTTCGAGAAATTCACGTAAGTAAAGGATGAAGGAACTCGAGGAATTTCTTTCGTCCAGTCTAAAGGGAAAATGAACAAAATCAATGATTCAATTTTAAGAAAAGATTATTTTACAAACATCCTCAGTGGATCGTAGCATTGGAGGAAGGGTACAGACCTATAGGTTGAGCAAGAATAATGCTTTGAAAAGACAAATGAAGGAATGAGTGGTGGCGTCTAGGATTGGGATCATATTAGTAAAATTTTGCATCATAACATGTTTAATTAGGAACATCTGACTCATTTTGATCATGGCATCCCAGTTATCAGGCATAATCATTCTACAGGATGACGCACCTTAATCCCTTAAGCAGTAGGGTAATAGGCCGTAGCATAACAAATCTGGCCTTCAGATGTTATACTGAAGCAGATCCAAGATGGTTTGGCATCCTTGTGTTTACAAGGAGCAAATCGAAGACATAGCTGATTTGGCTTTCACGTGATTACGATGAAGCAAATCTAAGATGATTTGTCATCTCTGTATTGTCAGAGAACGAATCGAAGTTTGGCATCTTCACTTTGATGGAGAGCAGACACATAGCAGATCTCACCTTCAGATGATTTCACTAAAGTAGATCCAAGATGGTTTGGCATCTTTGTGTTTATAAGGAACAAATCGAAGACATAGCTGATTTGGCTTTCACGTTATTACAATGAACCAAATCTAAGATGATTTGTCGTCTCTGTATTGTCAGAGAACGAATCAAAGTTTGGCATCTTCACTTTGATGGAGAGCAGACACATAGCAGATCTCGCCTTCGGATGTTTATACTGAAGCGGATCCAAGATGGTTTGGAATCCTTGTGTTTACAAGGAACAAATCGAAGACATAGCTGATTTGGTTTTCACGTGTTTACGTTGAAACAAATCTAAGATGATTTGTCGTCGCTGTATTGTCAGAGAACAAATCGAAGCCTGGCATCTCCATTTCAATAGAGAGCAGATACATAGTAGATCTGATCTTCAGATGTTTATACTGAAGCAAGATCCAAGATGATTTGGCATCCTTGTGCTTACAAAGAACAAATTAAAGACATAGCAAATTTGACTTTCGGATGTTCCCTCACCAAAGCAGATCCAAGATAACAGATCTGGCATCTCCATTTCAACAGAGAGCAGATCGAAGAGATCAACATGGCATCCCTGTGCTTATACGGAACAAGTTGGAAATAGCAGATTTGGCATCCCTGTGTTTATAGGGGACAAATCAAAGATAACAGATCTGACATTCCTGTGCTTACAGTGAAGCAGATCAAAGATTTCAGCATGGCATCCCTGTGAACAGATCAAAGAAGCAGATCGGAGAACTCAAAACTCGGCAAGCCCGAGCAAAATTAGGTCTTTTTAGTCTTTGCTCTATTCCTGTTAACACAGCAATGAACAAAGAGGGGCAGCTGTAGAACCCATATTTTGCCCGGGCCTTAAAATAAATAAACCAAATTTTGAAAAAAATCAAAATGTCCATTTATACAGTCCTTATACAAATAAAAATACAAACCAGATCAACCCATTAACCCAATACCCAAGCCCAAGTCAAAATCCTAGCCCAACTATCTTAAAACTTTTCAACAATTCAAACCCTAGCTCCACAAGCCTTGCACCGCTGCCTCCATGTGCTGGCCTCAGGGTGCACAACACCCGAAACTGGCCTCCCCACGCATGCTCCTCTCCTCCACGCGTCTAACACCCTTCAAAGCCTGCAAACGAGCAAGAAAAGAGGACACAAAAAGACAAAAACCATGTGCAAACAACAAAGGATATAACAGAGAAATAGTAGTGATTTTTTTTGGATTTTTGTAATCGGTTATAAAACCAAAAACGAAATCAGTTTGTAATGGGGGAACTTAAAAAAACAGATTAAGTAGAAAATAATAGACATTTTCTAGAGGTGAATATTATTTGCGTTTCAGTTCTGATCTTTGTGTGTTTCATTTTTTTATTCCACGAAATAAAAATAAAAAGAAATAATAGAACATACCTCCGATTCATCGTTTAGGAGGGGGTTCCGGCGATCCCTAGCCGATTTGGAGGCCGTTGGACCCCTGGGGGTTTGGCCAATAGCTGTGGAAGGGAGCATGGAACCGAAGGGGGGCCTTCCTTTTCCTGTCTTTTCTTTTTCTTCTCTCTTTCGTTGCGGTGGGTCACGAAAATACCGTCTTTGGACTATTTAGAGATGGACCAAGAGGTCTCGTGCCACTCAGCACCGATCACCATTCGTGGGTGTAGAGGGCCACCGAGGAATCCATGGTCGGCCATGGAGGAGGCTAAAGAAGGAGAGAAAGCAAAAAGCTTTCTGTTTTAAAAAGGAGGCTGAAAAATGAAACAAAAAAAAGGGGTTTTGTTTTTAAATGATGATGATGAGATGATGTCGTTTAGTATGGTGAGGGGTTTGGCATTTTCCCTAAAAGGGAGATTTATGCAATTAGTCCTTTCCCTTTTCAACCCCCATTCAATTAGCTCCATTTTCTGTCTTCTTTTGTTTTAAAATTTAGCCCTCAGATCCTATTTGGTTTTTGTTTTTATCCTTAATTAACTTTTCAGTATTTATACTTTTATACCTCGAATTTTAATTTATTTTTAGCCATGACCTAAATCTATTTAATTCACTTATTGACCTTTTTTTGTGTTTGTTTTATTTACATATTTTTTCAAATATTTTATATGTTACTTATTTACATCTATTCTAACTTATTTTAATGTGTTGATTATTCAAATTCTTATTATTTATCTTAACTTGCTTTATGTATATATATGTTACCTTAATCTACTTTATATGTATTATTTTTTTATATTCCTTACCTATTATATATATGTATACATATAGTCTATTTCAAGCTTTTATATATTTATAATTCTTTAAAATTATTATATATATATATATTTTATATATATTTTAAGTTATTGTATATTATGTATTTAAAATAACTCTCTTTTATTATCTTTGAATTGTTACTATTACAAATTATATTTATATTGTCCTCTTTTTACATATTATATATTTTTTAAACTTGTTATATATCATTTTAAATTAACTATTATATATTATTTATTTTAAAATTATTTTATATACCTTATTTTAAACCCATTTTACTTATTTCAAATGATTTTATTATTATTTATTTTAGGTTTTTTTTACATATCATTTTACCCTTTTATAGATACATATTATATATTTTAAAATTATTCATTTTTTAAATTCTACTTTGTGTGGTAATGGATTTTAAGACACTTTTTTATATTACTTATTTTAAACTCATTTATTATCATTCTAAAATTTGTTCACACTTTATTTATTTTAATTTGTTTTATACCTTTTTATCATTTTAATTCATCGATCCTTATTTATTGATGTTATCATTTAAATGTTGTATGATTGTTGCTATTGCATGTACTATGATTCGTTATTTATATTTTCATATTATTGTCATTCACTAGTGTAATATTTTATTCATGCATTATTATTCCACGCACTATCATTCTATGCACATTACTATATTTTTATCTCACGTCATCGTATCGTGTATTAGACTTCAACGTTTTATCCAATATGGATCGTTCCACGTTTATTCCAAATGAATAACACCTGTTGTTAAAATATTGCATTCGCTACTTGTAACACCCCGCTCTCGAGACCATCACCGGTGTCGGACACGAGGGGTTAACAAGTCAAGTCCACATATTTTGCGCACCAATTTGACATTTCCAGTCGGGCTGGAAAACTGCGTCACTGTCGCCTTAAAAATCATATCTTGAGTTTCAAAACTCGGAAACTGGTTTCGTAAATTTTTCCTGAATTTAGACTCATATATCCATCCATGGATTTATTTCTATAATTTTTGGTCGGGCCAATTGGTACAGTTTATTAGTTAAATTCACCCCTGTTACAGGGATCGACTGCTCTGACCTTCGCGCGTTACAACTTGAATATCTCTCTGTACAGGGCTTTAATACTGGTTCCGTTTGTTTCTAATGAAACTAGACTCAAAATGGAATCTGCAAATATAAGGAATGACTCCTAATTCTTTCTGGATAATTTATAGTAAATTTTTAAAGTTGCGACAGGGGACCCAGAAACCATTCTGGCCCTGTCTCACAATAACTTTAATATCTCTTAACAAGTAACTCCTATGACCATTTCGTTTCTTCCATATGAAAATAGACTCATCAAGGTTCATTTAAATAGCTGATTCACTATTTAATACCATTCCTACAAATTTTGGTGATTTTTCACATTCACGTTACTGCAGCTGGCAGCATCTGTTTTTAAGGTAGGTCTTACCTATTTTGTAGTCTCCATGAACCAACTAGTCTTGCCATACATAGGTCCACATATGATCATTTTAACCATGCCAATGGCTGATCATGTGACCAACATTCCCATTTCCAATTCATAGTCACATCATGACACCATATATATATATACAAACCGCAAATAGTCTAAGTTCATTCTTCACATTTACGAGCCGTTTTCGCATGGCCGTACACATATACATCACCACATTTTTAAACCAACAAGGGGTAGTCCTATACATGCCATTTCAAAGTTCAAACAAAATTTATACCAAAATAGAGCGTTGATAGTGTGGATGACTTGACTTTATTGATCCCGAATCCGATTGCTATCGGCGAAATCTATAAAATAGAGAGCCAAAGTAACGGGTAAGCATTTTTATGCTTAGTAAGTCTCAAGGAATATAATCAACTCTAATTACAGCAATACATTCACATAGCTAAATGCATCATTTCATTAATACACATTCTTACTTCACACTTCATCATTATATACTTTCACAAAGTATCAATCAAGTCAATAACTGAAATTCATTAGTCGATTGAGCGAATGTTGCTCAAACGTGTCGACTTTCAATGCACATATAAACGTACCTTATTCTTTGGGCTTTTGGTGTACTAATTGAATTTATTACAGCAACCAACACTCACCTCCAGCCCAAGATTCTTGAATATAACCGGATATAACCATGTGCACAAATGCCTTGGTCTTAGCCGGATAGAATGACTTCATACGAATGCCTTGGTCTTAGCCCGGATATAGCCACTTGCACAATTGCCTTGGTCTTAACCGGATATAATTTCAACATAATTGTCTTGGGCTTAGCCCGATATCATTCAATTTCTCATGTACACATACATCAATAATCATTGGACATACATATTTCATTTTCGTTACTAAGGCTCAAGCATAAATATAATCACAAGCATATTCGCCGGGACTTAGCCGGGTAGAATTCAAATGCTCATACACACATAATCAATAATCAATACACATCCATACTTTGTTTCACATAATTCAAGTAGGGTCACTTCTTGAGGACTTACCTCGGATGTTGTCGAGCGGGTTTTTCGGCTATTCGATCACTTTCTCCTTCCCTTGTCCAATTGTGGCCCTCTAAGCTCTTGAGCTAATTCAAACAAATTCAATTTATTAAAACCTCATTGTGCTAGCTTATGGCGAATATGACAAGGAGTTTAAATGGTCATATGGCCACCCTTTAGCTTGAATACACAATGGTCATGCACATTTTATACTACATCAAGCAATTCAATACAATTTATTCGAGCATCAAGGAAATGCTAAGGCCTTCAATAGGCTACCCAAGGCGAATATTCATGTACATGTTGAGGCCAATTATGCATTAATACCTCACAAAAACAGCATGCATTTTACTAGTTAATGCTTTGCATATTGTGGCTCAAAACTTATAATATAGCATCAAGCACTTATATGTGTGCTAGGCAATTGTGCTTGCAATTTCACAATTATTCTTCAACATCTTCTTCTTTAAACAAACTTATTCATCACTTCCTTCATAACCAAAACATCATGTGCAAACATATATATACATATATGAGCATGGCGAATTTCAAGGTGTCCATAGCCATCCAAAACACAAATTTTAACTAACATGCAAGAAGCATGAACCATGCTCATGAATGCATCATGGCGAATATGACAATCATGCTCCTTTTCAACTTCAATCATGATAAAACAAAAGAAAACTCAAAATCTTACTCAAGAGTAGACAATCCATCATTGCATGCATCATCATCAAGCTTCACACTTAGCATGCAATGGCTTTATCACCATAACAACTTTGGCCAAATACCATTTCCATGGCATAACAAAGATTTGAGCCATGGCTAACATGCACATCAAGTTAGCAACCAAAACATGCATGAAACTCCCAACACAACCTCATACATACCTTAATCTTGATGCAAATTTAGCCAAATCTCCTTCTAGATCTCTTCTAAACAAAGGAAATGAAGCAAAATCCTTCTTCCTCTTAGTATTTTCGGCCAAAAGGGAGAGAGCAAGCATGAACAAATTTTTTGTTTTCTCTTCTTGGTTGCACGGCAATGGGGGATGCTACTCTCTCACACATTTTTTTTCATTCTTTTCTCACCCATGCTTAGTTGTTTATTATTTCTAACATCATCCATTAGTAAAACATGTTGGGAACATGTTTCCCCTTGCCCATAATTTGTCATGGCCGGCCATCCACCTTAGGGAATGGGATAATTGACATGCAACTCCATTTATTTCACTTCATGCATTATTAGGCCACTTAAAAATACACCTATCACATTTTCAAGTCCTAGCACATTGGTCCTTTCTTATAAATTTGCACCTAATTAATAAAAATCGAGACACGAAATATTTACGCATACAAATTCCACATACAATAAGCACAGAATATAACACCTAATTATTCTTGTGACTCGGGTTCGTGGTCCCGAAACCACTCTCCGACTAGGGTCACATTAGGGGTGTCACAACTCTCCCCCACTTAAGAGATTTTCGTCCCCGAAAATCTTACCGGCAAATAGGTTTGGATATCGCTCTTTCATAGAGTTCTCGGTCTCCCAAGTAGCTTCTTCTATCCCGTGCTTGAGCCATAACACTTTCACTAGCGGAACCCGCTTGTTTCGCAACTCTTTCACTTCTCGTGATAGGATACGAATCGGTTCTTCCTCATAACTCATATTAGCTTGAATTTCAATTTCGATGGACTAATCACGTGCGATGGATTGGATCTATAGCGTCGAAGCATCGAAGCGTGAAAGACATCGTGAACCTTTTGAGTTCGGGGGCAAAATCAAACGATATGCCACTGGACCGACTCGCTCGGATATCTCATATGGCCCAATGAACCTCGGGCACGGCTTGCCCTTACGGTAGAATCTGAGTATCTTTTTCCAAGGCGATACCTTGAGAAACACTTTATCACCCACGATACTCGATATCCTTACGCTTGGATCCGCGTGCGACTTCGACGATCGGAGGCTATCTTGAGACTTTCATGGATTACTTTCACTTTCATTCAGCATCTCTAATCAAATCCACCGAAAATCTTGCTTTCACCGAGCTCGGTCCAAAACAATGGTGTACGGCATTTACGACCGTACAAGGCCTCGTAGGGTGCCATCTTAATACTTGATTGAAAGTTTGTTGTTGTGGCGAATTCAATCAACGGCAAATACCGTTCCTATGAACCACTAAACTCGAGGACGCAACATCTTAACATATCCTCAAGTATCTGAATTATCCGCTCGGATTGACCATCGGTTTGAGGGTGAAAGGCGGTGCTGAAATGCAACTTGGTACCCAAAGCTTCTTGCAACTTTTTCCAAAATCGTGAGGTAAATCTCGGGTCTCTATCCGACACGATGGAAATAGGCACCCCGTGTAATCTCATAATCTGAGAAACGTACAATTCGGCTAATTTGTCCATTGAAAAATCCGTACGTACAGGGACAAAGTGAGCCGACTTAGTCAATCTATCAACCACGACCCAAACCGCATCCTTCTTACTTGTTGACAATGGCAGTCCGGATACAAAGTCCATTGTGACTCGATCCCATTTCCACTCGGGTATCGTGATTGGCTGAAGTAATCCTGAAGGCACCTGATGTTCCGCTTTCACTTGTTGGCATATTAAACATCTCGAAACAAAGTCGGAGATGTCTCGTTTCATACCATGCCACCAAAACCGACATTTCAAATCATTGTACATCTTCGTACTCTCCGGGTGGATTTCCATTCGGCTACAATGGGCTTCATTCAGAATTATCGAAATGAGTTCCAAATTCTTTGGAACACACGACGACTTTGAACCTCAAACAATCGTCATCGTCGATTTGAAACTCCGAGTCCTTGTTGAACACACTCGGCCGTTTTGCAACCAACTCATCGTCGACTTTCTCGAGCTTCTCGAATTTGGTGTGTCAACGATGGTTTGGCTTTCAATTCGGCTACTAACACACTATCGGATTGGACGGACAAGTGCACGTTCATCGCTCGTAAGCGAATAATGATTTACGACTCAAGGCATCCGCAACCACATTCGCCTTTCCCGGTGATAGTCAATGATCACTCATAATCCTTTAACACTCGAGCCAACGTCTTTGTCGCAGATTTAAGTCTCTTTGGGTCATCAAATATTTGAGACTTTTGTGATCCGAGTACACATGGCACCTTTCACCAAATAAGTAATGTCGCCAAATCTTTAAGGCGAACACGATGGCGGCCAATTCGAGATCATGAGTCGGATAATTTTTCTCATGTGGCTTTAATTGCCTCGACGCATAGGCCACAACTCGACCCTCTTACATCAATACACAACCTAACCCAAGGAGGGAGTGTGACAACCCGAATTAGGGCCTAATCGGAATAGTGGTTTCGTGACCACAAATCCGAGATAGAAATAATTGTTTTATAAATATTTTGGGGTTTATGATATGATTGCATGATTGTGTGAAAATTTCGTGATGAAATTCTATGCCTAAAGTGTTTAAATTGAAAGTAGGGACTAAATCGAATAAGTTGCAAAATTTGCATACTAGAAATTTTAGTATGAAATTGTTTTGAAATATTTATTAGGAGGTCTTAAATAGCAATTCTACCAATTTTAAGTTCATGGACAAATTTAGGACATGGAAGGAATTTTGGAAAGTTTAGTAGTAAGGGTATTTTAGTCATTTTGATATTAAATGAAATAAAATGGGAAAAATAACACAAAATAGTCATCTTCCCATTTAGTTGCTGCGAAACTTCACTCTCTCCATAGCTAGGGATTCTTCAACTTTCAAGCTCCATAGTAAGTGATTCTAAGCCCGTTTTTAATGTTCTTTACGTTTTTGGAATCCGGAAGCTCGATTAAGCTTATGCTAGTAATAATTTAACCTAGGGTTCATATTTGGAAAAATACCCATAGGTGAAATTTGTGTATTTTGATGTTTTATGATAGAATATGAGGTTTTAAATTGTGTTAAATAATTTGTGCTACTCGGTTTTAAGTGAAAGCAGTAAAAGCAGCATAATCGGTAAAAATACCTAATGTTCATAACTATATGATAGAGTGGGAATTTGATGTTGTTGTAGAAGAGAAAATGTTCAGCATATCATAAAACATAAGAATAAGGGCTGAAATTAAATTCCGAGCCTAGGGGCAAAATTGTAATTTTGTAAAAGTTAGGGGCAAAAATGTAATTTTTCTACAATGTGATTTTGGATTGAAATAAATAGTATGAGTATTAAATGAGCTAAATGTGTTATTATAGATCAAGAAAGGCGCAGAACCGACCTCGAGCAGGGAAAGAAAAGTTTTGGACTAAATTGCAAAATTTCCATATTTTGCACCAAGGTAAGTTGTATGTAAATATTACAATAGTTTCATGTACATTCTTATATTTCAGCCTATTATATAAATATACTAGCTGATGTTAAAATATAAATTGACTATGGGAAGAATGGAAATAAATATAGAGAGAGAGATCCCGGTTGAACATTCAGAGAGATCGAATGAAATAGAGGGAGCGTAGCTAGGTCACATGTATGATGCTGAGTGCACATCATGTGTACAAGAAAGCTAGAGACACCCTGTAGTAGCTAGGTCACATGCGTGATACGAGATGTATCCCATGTAGACAAGAGAGCTACGTGAAAGATAAATGTAGCTAGGTCGCATGCGTGATTCCAAGTGAAGGACACCATGTAGACAAGAGAGCTACGTGAAAGATAAATGTAGCTAGGTGCATGCGTGATTCCAAGTGAAGGACACCATGTAGACAAGAGAGCTACGAGACAAATCGGCTAGGTCGCATGAGTGGTACTAAGTGTTCCTCATGTGTACAAGAGAGCCGAACTAAATGAAGTATGATGGTGGGGCTGTGTGCTGAAACCGTTAAATATCGAGGATTGATCCGAATTGTTCAACGGGATGGTTTTGTGGTGACATTGTGGTTTGGACCTACACTTATAGTGAATGAAATGTGGTGAAAATGAATTGTGGCATATACATATATACGATAAAATGAGGTTAGCATAAAGAATGTGTGAAAGAGTGAAATTAGTATTAAAACTGTTTTTAGATGGCAGCAGTGACGTGATTTTGAAAAATCACCAAAAATAGGAGGAATATAATTAGAGGTTGAATGAGATGTAAAATTAAAGCTTAATGAGTCTACTTTCATATAAAAGAAGCAGGGCAAGCAAAGGAATTCTATATTTTGAGATATTTACAATTGTAACTGACTTGCTCAGGATGAATACGTGATCCCTGTTTCCACTTTGAAAAATCATTAAAAATTTTACAAAGCAAACTAAGAAATATAGTTTACATGCCTAAATTCCTTATTGAGACTAGTTTTAAATACAACAGACTTCAGGGTTTTTGAGTTATGTACTGAGAGAAATTCAATTCGTAGTGGACAGAGGTCAGGCCAGTCGAGCTGTGTAACAGGGAAACTTTAACTAATAAACTGTACTAATCTGCTGAACAAAAATTATAAAAAATTTAGCAAGAAGCTTTATGAGTCTAGATTCAGGGAAATTTTACGGATATGAATTTCGAGTTTTGTAACTCGAGTTATGATTTATTTAGTGAATATGACACAGCAGAGACAGCTTAATCGAAGTGGAATAAGTAGTGAAGTTAAAGTAGACATACTTGAATTGTTGTGTAAACATGTTAGATTCTTAAATTAGTATTTACATACTACTTACTAAGCTATAAGCTTACTTCGTTTTCTCTCTTTTGTCTTATAGTGTTCTCCACTTGCTCAGAGTCAAGGATCGTGAAGATCTACCCGCACTATCATACTTTGGGGTATTTGAACTAAATGTTTTGAATTATGGCATGTATAGTAGGCAAAAATTATTTTGTTATGTGTCATATTTGTCTAGGTTTAAAATATTAGTTCTGATTTCGACCGGTTACTTTGTACAAGCCATAAAGTTGGCTAATATTGTTCAAGATATATGTTATACGATGCATTATCAAATGGGATGACATATTTCTATCTTGGTATATGTTATGTTACGGTAATACCTTGTATCTGTTAAATGACGATAAACGGGTAAGGGTGTTACATTTAGTGGTATCGAGCTATGGTTTAGTCGGTTCTCGGACTAATAAAGTGTGTGTAAAAGTCTAGCTATACATGCCATAAAAATATTGTGATAGTGTGGTGATTTTTGATTATTCTAAACTGTGTTTTATTTTAATATAGTAATGGATCTGAAGGAATTGCGGTGATGATCTTTGCTAGTGTCGCGCGGCTCCCTTTAAGGGACCGCTTTGTGGAAAGTAGACTGAGACATTGGGACAAGGAGATGAGGCTCGGGCGCCTTTCTCCAAATGATGAACAATTGGTGTACTAAATTTATTCGAGCAAATCCAAATGCTCAACCTCCTCCACCCCTCCTATACCTCGGGCGATTCTGTAGTCAGCTCAAGGTATAAATTTGGTAAGAATGAACAAGCCTCCGGTTGACAAGATTCAAAACAAGGGCGAAGAGTTTAGAGCAAAGGTTGATGATGATCCCGAGAAAGCGGAATTCGGCTTGAAAATTCTACCGTGTATTTGATGAGCTCTCATGTACACGAGGAATGCTTAAAGTGTCTTGTATCACTTTTGAGAGATTGACCTACCACCGGTGGAAGACTTTGGTTGCAGTGGTGCCAAAAGGAAAAGTTACTTGGGATTTCTTCCAGGAAGAATTTAGAAAGAAATACATAAGTCAGATTTATTGATCAAAAGCGGAAGGAGTTCCTTGAATTGAAGCAAGGAAAATGTCTGCATGCAGTATGAGCGAATTTGTAAGACTCAACAAGTATGCCTGGGAATGTGTGTCCACCGAGGCCATTATGTGTAGAAGATTTGAAGATGGGCTGAATGAGGACATTAAAGTGTTTGTAGGATTTTGGAGTTGAAAGAATTTGTAGTATTGGTTGATCGAGCTCTTAAAGTCAAGAATTGAACAAAGAAAGAAGAAAAGTGCTATTGAGGCTCGAGATGTCGAGAAAAAGACGATAAGTAAGCCATTTCAATCTCAACCAAAGAGGTCCAAAGAGACAAACCCTCGAATGACAGTTTCAATTGGGGATTTACACAGAGATCGTGGTAGAGCATATTCGGGTCTAAAGCTCAAGCTACTTGGTGGCAAGTGTGGGTAATGTCGACCTAGAAAGCCCGAAGTGTCGACAATGTGGCGAGCAACATTATGGTGAGTGTTGGGGGACCGAGCGAGCTTGTTTCAGTCTTGATTCTCATGAGCATTTTATTAGAGACTGTCAGGAGAAGGTTAAAGAAGAAAGATTTCAGTGTTAGATGAAATACCACCGCTAGTAGAGGTAGACCACCGAGAAATCTGGAGGTGGGACTAGTAGTAGAACTGTGATGAAAGATTTAACGGCAAGATCAGAAGCTAGAGCACCTGCTAGAGCTTATGCTATACGTGCTCGAGAAGATGCATCATCTCCCGATGTCATTACTGGTACATTTTCTCTTTATGATACTATTGTTATTGCATTGATTGATCCTGGGTCCACCCATTCCTATATTTGCATGAATTTAGTATCCAATAAAAAGTTGCCTGTTGAATTTACCGAGTTTACGATTAAAGTGTCGAACCCCTTAGGCCAATATGTGCTAGTTGACAAGGTTTGCAAGAATTGCCCATTAATGATTCAAGGTCACTTTTTTTCCGGCCAACTTGATCTTGTTACCATTTGGTGAGTTTGACGTTATCTTGGGAATGGACCGGTTAACATTGTATGATGCTAAGGTAGATTGTAAACAAAAGACACTAGAGTTAAAATGTGAAAATGGAGAAATTTCGTGGGTTGAAACAGACAAATCAAATAAATTGCCTATGGTGATTTCGCACATGTCTGCACGTAAATACATGAGAAAAGGGTGTGAAGCTTATCCGCTTATGTAATGAATGTTGAGATGTCTCAACTGAAATTTGAATCGATACCTATAGTCTGTGAGTTTCGGATGTATTTCGGAGGAATTGCAGGTTGCCTCCAAGCAGAGAGATAGATTTTGCCATTGATTTGTTGCTTGCATCGCACCGATCTCGATTGCTCCATATAGAATGGCTCATTGAATTAAAAGAATTGAAGGCTCGATTCGGGAGTTAACGAGACAAGGGATTTGTGAGACCGAGTTTCTCTCCCCAGGGTGCTCTGTATTATTCAGTAAGAAGAAGGATGGTTCAATGAGACTTTGCATTGATTACCGTCGACTTAATAAGGTGACTATAAAGAACAAGTACCCATTGCCGAGGATTGATGATTTATTCGATCGGTTAAAGGGGCCACAAGTGTTTTCAAAGATTGATTTGAGGTCCGGTTACTATCACCGAGAGTTAAGGAGTCGATGTCTGAAAACCGCCTTTAGGACAAGGTATGGACATTATGAGTTTCGGTGATGCCTTTTGGCTTAACAAATGCTCCACCATATTTATGGACTTAATGAATCGGATTTTCCGGCCATATTTGGATAAGTTTGTAGTAGTGTTTATAGATGACATTTTAATTTATTCTCGAGATGAGTTTGAACATGCGAACACTTGAGAACTATATTGCAGATCTTGAGAGAAAAGCTGCTTGCCAAGTTTAGTAAAAGTGAGTTACGGCTTCGTGAAGTCGGATTTTGGGGCATATAGTCTCGGTGATGGTATTGGGTGGATCCAAGCAAGATTTCTGCGATCGTTGATTGGAAACCGCCCAAGAATGTATCTGAGGTTAGAAGCTTTTAGGCTTGGCCGGGTATTATAGGCGTTTTGTTGAAGGATTTTCGATAATTGCCTCTCCTATGACTAAATTGTTGCGAAAGAATGTTGAGTTTGAATGGGTGATAAATGTCAACGAGTTTTGAAAAGTTGAAAGCACGATTGATCAAGCACCAATTTTAGTACAAATTTTAGTCGGAAAGGAGTTCGTAATTTATAGTGATGCATCATTGATGTGCCTTGGATGTGTGTTGATGCAAGAGGGCAAAGTAGTAGCTTATGCTTGAGGCGATTAAAACCGCATGAGAAGAACTATCCTACACATGATTTGGGCGGCGTTGTTGTTTTTGCCTTGAAGATTTGGCGACATTATTTATACGGTGAAAATGCGAATTTTCTTGATCACAAAAGTTTGAAGTACTTGATGAATCAAAAGGACCTAAATTTGCGACAATAAGATGGCTTGAATTATTAAAGGATTATGATCTAGTGATTGATTATCATCCGGAAAAGCAAATGTAGTTGTTGGCGCCTTGAGCGAAAAATTTCTTTTCACTTTGAGAGCCATGAACACGGGTTAGCATTGTCGATGACGGGTCAATTTTAGCGAGATGAGAGCTAAACCGTTATTTCTCCAGTTGATTTGTGATGCTCAAAAGAATGATAGTGAGTTGCGGATCAAGAGAACTCAATGCGAATTAGGTTATGACTCGATTTTCGAGTTGGACTAGATGACTGTTTGATGTTTGAGACGAGAATATGTGTTAGAAAAATGATAAATTGATTCGAAAAATATTACATGAGGCGCACAATGGTACATTTATCGGTTCATCTGGTAGCACAAAATGTATAATGATTTAAAGAAGTCATATTGGTGGCGGTATGAAAAGGACATTTACGAATTTGTAACTAAGTGTTTGATCATCAACAAGTAAAAGTTGAACATCAAGTACCTTGAGGATTACTTCAACCGGTAATGGTGCACGAGTGGAAATGGGACAAGATTACCATGGATTTTGTAACGGTTTGCCTTTAACTCCTAAAAAGAAGGATCTTTGTTTGGGTAGTGGTTGATAGATTAACAAAGTCAGCCCACTTTATACCAATGACGTACCGATTACTCACTTGATAAATTAGCGAATTATATATTGCTGAAATTGTGAAGTTGCACGAGTACCTATGTCTATAATATCGATAGAGATCCAAGATTTACCTCGAGATTTTGGAAAAAGTTACAAGAAGCTTTGGGTACAAAATTGAACTTTAGTACGCATTTCATCCACAAGCAGATGGTCAAACGGAAAGAGTAATCCGGTACTCGAAGATATGCTTAGATCTTGTGTTTTAGAATTTGGAGGTAGTTGGGAGAAATATCTATCTTTGATTGAGTTTGCCTACAATAACAGCTTATCAATCAAGTATACAAATGGCACCGTCATTTAAGCCTTATATGGTCGTAAGTGTCGGACTCCTTTATATTGGACCGAGCTTAGTGAGAAAGCAGATTCACGGAGTTGATCTAGTTAAAGAAACCAAGAGAAAATAAAAGTAATTCGGGATTGCTTGAAAGTCGCTTCAGATCGACAAAAGTCATATGCGATTTAAAAGAAAAGAGATTGAATTTCAAGTGGGTGATAAAGTGTTCTTGAAGGTGTCACCATGGAAAAAGATTACGAGATTTAGTCGAAAAGGCAAGTTGAGTCCGCGTTTTATTGGGCCGTACAAGATTCTTGAGAGAATTGGACCAAGGCATATCGGTTGGCCTTACCGGCAGAGTTAGAAAAGATTCATAACGTGTTTCATGTATCAATGTTGCGACGTTATCGTTCGATCCTTCACATGTGATTTCCCAATGAAATTGAGATTCGATCGGATATGACCTATGAGGAGGAACCAATAAAGATTTTGGCTCGAGAAGTTAAACAGTTAAGAAACAAAAGTATAGCCTTAGTGAAAGTATTGTGGCACGGACATGGGATAGAAGAGGCTACGTGGGAACTGAGGAAGCTATGAGGAAACAGTACCCAAACCTCTTCTAGGTAAGATTTTGAGACGAAAATCTCTAAAGGGGGAGAATTGTGACAACCCGAATTAGGGCCTAATCGGAATAGTGGTTTCGTGACCACAAATCCGAGATAGAAATAATTGTTTTATAAATATTTTGGGGTTTATGATATGATTGCATGATTGTGTGAAAATTTCGTGATGAAATTCTATGCCTAAAGTGTTTAAATTGAAAGTAGGGACTAAATCGAATAAGTTGCAAAATTTGCATACTAGAAATTTTAGTATGAAATTGTTTTGAAATATTTATTAGGAGGTCTTAAATAGCAATTCTACCAATTTTAAGTTCATGGACAAATTTAGGACATGGAAGGAATTTTGGAAAGTTTAGTAGTAAGGGTATTTTAGTCATTTTGATATTAAATGAAATAAAATGGGAAAAATAACACAAAATAGTCATCTTCCCATTTAGTTGCTGCGAAACTTCACTCTCTCCATAGCTAGGGATTCTTCAACTTTCAAGCTCCATAGTAAGTGATTCTAAGCCCGCTTTTAATGTTCTTTACGTTTTTGGAATCCGGGAAGCTCGATTAAGCTTATGCTAGTAATAATTTAACCTAGGGTTCATATTTGGAAAAATACCCATAGGTGAAATTTGTGTATTTTGATGTTTTATGATAGAATATGAGGTTTTAAATTGTGTTAAATAATTTGTGCTACTCGGTTTTAAGTGAAAGCGAGTAAAAGCAAGCATAATCGGTAAAAATACCTAATGTTCATAACTATATGATAGAGTGGGAATTTGATGTTGTTGTAGAAGAGAAAATGTTCAGCATATCATAAAACATAAGAATAAGGGCTGAAATTAAATTCCGAGCCTAGGGGCAAAATTGTAATTTTGTAAAAGTTAGGGGCAAAAATGTAATTTTTCTACAATGTGATTTTGGATTGAAATAAATAGTATGAGTATTAAATGAGCTAAATGTGTTATTATAGATCAAGAAAGGAGCGGAACCGACCTCGAGCAGGGAAAGAAAAAGTTTTGGACTAAATTGCAAAATTTCCATATTTTGCACCAAGGTAAGTTGTATGTAAATATTACAATAATTTCATGTACATTCTTATATTTCAGCCTATTATATAAATATACTAGCTGATGTTAAAATATAAATTGACTATGGGAAGAATGGAAATAAATATAGAGAGAGATCCGGTTGAACATTGGAGAGATCGAATGAAATAGAGGGCGTAGCTAGGTCACATGTATGATGCTGAGTGCACATCATGTGTACAAGAAAGCTACGAGACACCCTGTAGTAGCTAGGTCACATGCGTGATACGAGATGTATCCCATGTAGACAAGAGAGCTACGTGAAAGATAAATGTAGCTAGGTCGCATGCGTGATTCCAAGTGAAGGACACCATGTAGACAAGAGAGCTACGTGAAAGATAAATGTAGCTAGGTCGCATGCGTGATTCCAAGTGAAGGACACCATGTAGACAAGAGAGCTACGAGACAAATCGGCTAGGTCGCATGAGTGGTACTAAGTGTTCCTCATGTGTACAAGAGAGCCGAACTAAATGAAGTATGATGGTGGGGTCAGTGTCTTTGAAACCGTTAAATATCGAGGATTGATCCGAATTGTTCAACGGGATGGTTTTGTGGTGACATTGTGGTTTGGACCTACACTTATAGTGAATGAAATGTGGTGAAAATGAATTGTGGCATATACATATATACGATAAAATGAGGTTAGCATAAAGAATGTGTGAAAGAGTGAAATTAGTATTAAAACTGTTTTTAGATGGCAGCAGTGACGTGATTTTGAAAAATCACCAAAAATAGGAGGAATATAATTAGAGGTTGAATGAGATGTGAAATTAAAGCTTAATGAGTCTACTTTCATATAAAAGAAGCAGGGCAAGCAAAGGAATTCTATATTTTGAGATATTTACAATTGTAACTGACTTGCTCAGGATGAATACGTGATCCCCTGTTTCCACTTTGAAAAATCATTAAAATTTTACAAAGCAAACTAAGAAATATAGTTTACATGCCTAAATTCCTTATTGAGACTAGTTTTAAATACAACAGACTTCAGGGTTTTTGAGTTATGTACTGAGAGAAATTCAATTCGTAGTGGACAGAGGTCAGGCCAGTCGAGCTGTGTAACAGGGAAACTTTAACTAATAAACTGTACTAATCTGCTGAACAAAAATTATAAAAAAATTTAGCAAGAAGCTTTATGAGTCTAGATTCAGGAAATTTTACGGATATGAATTTCGAGTTTTGTAACTCGAGTTATGATTTATTTAGTGAATATGACACAGCAGAGACAGCTTAATCGAAGTGGAATAAGTAGTGAAGTTAAAGTAGACATACTTGAATTGTTGTGTAAACATGTTAGATTCTTAAATTAGTATTTACATACTACTTACTAAGCTATAAGCTTACTTCGTTTCTCTCTTTGTCTTATAGTGTTCTCCAGCTTGCTCAGAGTCAAGGATCGTGAAGATCTACCCGCACTATCATACTTTGGGGTATTTGAACTAAATGTTTTGAATTATGGCATGTATAGTAGGCAAAAATTATTTTGTTATGTGTCATATTTGTCTAGGTTTAAAATATTAGTTACTGATTACTCGACCGATTACTTTGTACAAGCCATAAAAGTTGGCTAATATTGTTCAAGATATATGTTATACGATGCATTATCAAATGGGATGACATATTTCTATCTTGGTATATGTTATGTTCGGTAATACCTTGTATCTGTTCGTGACAGTAGCAGGTAAGGGGTGTTATGAGGAGGCGTCGCTATAGATGACAAATTCTTTGCGGACTCGGGTTGCACTAGAATTGGGGCTTCGATCGAGATAAGTTTTCAGTTGATCGAAACTTTTTGACATTTCTCCGTCCATTCGAACTTAACATCCTTTTGGAGTAACCGTCATCGGCGTGGCTATCGTTGAGAATCCTTTTACAAATCGTCGGTAATAACCCAAGCCCCAAAAAGCTCGAACCTCGATAATATTTCTTGGAGGCTTCCAATTAAGTATGGCTGAAATTTTATTGGTCGACTCGAATACCGATCGCGATACCACATGACCCAAGAAGCTAACCTCTCTTAACCGAACTCACACTTGCTGAACTTAGCATATAATTGCTTATCCGTAAAATTTGCAGCACTAACCGCGGTGTTCAGCATATTCGATCTCATTTCTTGAATAGACCAAGATGTCATCAATGAACACGACTACGAATCGATCCAAATATAGTCGAAGATCCGATTCATTAAATCCATAAATACCGCGAGGGCATTAGTGAGCCCAAACGGCATCACTAGGAACTCATAGTGACCATATCTCGCTCAAGGCGGTCTTGGAGTGCGTCCGAATCTCGGATTCGCAATTGATAATAGCCCGATCTCAAATCTATTTTCAAGAACACCGAGGCTCCCTTGAGTTGATCGAACAAGTCATCAATACGTGGCAGCGGATATTTGTTCTTTATCGTCGCTTTATTAAGGCGACGATAGTCGATCTACGACCGCATGGTTCCATCCTTCTTCTTCACGAACAATCTTGGCGCACCCCAAGGCGAAAAACTCGGGGCGAGCAAAACCTCTATCCACCAATTCTTGCAATCTGAGCTTTCAACTCCTTTAATTATGTTGGTGCCATACAATACGGAGCTATCGAAATTGGAGTGGTACGGTACCAATCGATGCCAAATTCTACTTCCGAGCAATTGTGGTAAACCCGCAATTCTTGGGGAAAACATCCGGTATTCACAAACCACTAGCACAGATTCGGGTTTCTTTTCGATTCCTTGTCATCGAGCACGTCGCAAAGGTGCGCCGCACCCTTTTCTTACATATTTACGGGCCAACATCGCCGATATTACATTGGCAACCCCTTTAAGTCCGTAGACTCAACTTTGAATTATCTTGTTATTCGCGCCCTCAAATCGATAGTCTTGCTCTTGTAATTTACAACCGCATCGTGCATGGTCAACCAATCCAAACCAAGAATAACGTCGAACTCATCGAACGGCAAAAGCATCAAGTCTGCCGGAAAACAAGAACCTCGGAACACTAGGGGACTTTTCTTGCACACTTTGTTGACAAGCACGCAATGACCCAAGGGTTTGACACCGAATTACAAACTCGATGAGACTCGATAGGCAAAGTCTTCTTGGATGCTAAGGTTTCACATATATCTGAATGAGTAGAACTAGGGTCAATCAAAGCAATCACATTTGTATTGAAAAGAGTGAAAGTACCGGTAATGACATCTAGAGAGGCAGCATCCTCGGCGTCTTGGCGTATGGCATAAGTCCTAGCAGAGCACGAGCCTCGGATCGATGGTAGCATCTCTAGGTCCTCTCATGCACCACGACATTGCCCATATTTCTAGGTGGCCTACCTCGGCGATGGTAGCACCGGGTTCCACTCGACTCACATTCATTCTCAAGCATCCTCGGGCAATCCTTCATAAAGTGGTCGGCCGATCCACACTTATAGCAGGGCGATCATGAAACCAACAGCTCCCGAATGCCATTTGCCACAATGTGGACACTCGCCCTCTCTCGGCGATCATTTCCACCACTAGCGATCGAAGTGACTCGTGTGGTCACAGGGGGTCGATCGCGTCCTCGTCTAGAAAAGTCCGAAACGCCTCTAGACCGGCTCGCATCATCTCGAAATCTCTTGATGCTTGTTGAAGAGACTTTCCGAGGACCTCTTCGAATTCTCCGGTTCCCACATCAGCTTTTTGTTTCTCCTTTCTAAGCTCTTGACTTTACAAGCTCGCTCAACAAGTACTACGAACTCTTGTATCTCGAGAATGCCAACAAACATCCTTATATCATCATTCAGCCCATCCTCGAAGCATTTACACATAATAGCTTTGGATGAAATGCATTCTCGCGCGTCATCGGCTAAGCCTCACAAACTTTCGTTAAGTAGTCGATAGCGGACATAGAACCTTGCTTAAGATCAAGAAATTCCCTCCGCTTTTGGTCGATGAATCTCGGTGATATACTTTTTGAACTCGGTTTGAAAGAATTCCCAAGCCACTTGCTCTCTAGGCACCACAGAAGTCGAGTACTCCACCAATAGTAGGCGGACTCACGTAACAAGGAGATGGTACACTTTAAGCACTCATCGGTGTGTGGGATAGCTCATCGAGCACCGGATAGTGTTATCCAACCAAAATTCAGCTCGCTTCGGCATCATCATCATCCGTAGCCTTAAATTCAGTGGCCCCATGTTTTGAATCCTATCGATTGGGGCTTACTTGACCTTATTTGGTCATCACACGGAGGTATTGTAGGTCTTGAGGTTGCATTTGTCGGGAATGGAGGTTGTGGAACAGTAGTGTTAGTTCGAATGTATTGATTAAACCATTCGTTCATCACACTATAAAAGGCTTGCCTAGCCTCGTCATTCGGATTGCTGGCCATAGGTTGAGAGTCCGCCGGCGCTGTCCCTTGCGCGGGAGCAGGCGCCACACTCTCCACATCATTAGCTATCGCTCGGTTGGGATCGGGATCCATTGCTATAAACAAACACAAAGTCAAATTGTCAGAAATCACCACACTATCGATTCATCATTTAATGGCATGTATAGCTAGGCCCCAAACACATCACGGTAGTCCTAGAATTGACTAAACCGTGGCTCTGATACCAATAAAATTGTAACACCCCGATCCCGAGACCATCACCGGTGTCGGACACGAGGGGTTAACAAGTCAAGTCCACATATTTTGCCCACCAATTTGACATTTCCAGTCGGGCTGGAAAACTGCGTCACTGTCGCCTTAAAAATCATATCTCGAGTTTCAAAACTCGGAAACTGGTTTCGTAAATTTTCCCTGAATTTAGACTCATATATCCATCCATGGATTTATTTCTAGAATTTTTGGTCTGGCCAATTGGTACAGTTTATTAGTTAAAGTCACCCCTGTTACAGGGATCGACTGCTCTGACCTTTGCGCGTTACAACTTGAATATCTCTCTGTACAAGGCTTTAATACTGGTGCCGTTTGTTTCTAATGAAACTAGACTCAAAATGGAATCTGAAAATATAAGGCATGACTCCTAATTCTTTCTGGATAATTTATAGTAAATTTTTAAAGTTGCGACAGGGGACCCAGAAACCATTCTGGCCCTGTCTCACAATAGCTTTAATATCTCTTAACAAGTAACTCCTATGACCATTTCGTTTCTTCCATATGAAAATAGACTCATCAAGTTTCATTTACATAGCTGATTCACTATTTAATACCATTCCTACAAATTTTGGTGATTTTTCACATTCACGTTACTGCAGCTGGCAGCATCTGTTTTTAAGGTAGGTCTTACCTATTTTGTAGTCTCCATGAACCAACTAGTCTTGCCATACATAGGTCCACATATGATCATTTTAACCATGCCAATGGCTGATCATGTGACCAACATTCCATTTCAATTCATAGTCACATCATGACACCATATATATATATATACAAATCGCAAATAGTCTAAGTTCATTCTTCACTTTTACGAGCCGTTTTAGCATGGCCGTACACATATAAATCACCACATTTTAAACCAACAAGGGTAGTCCTATACATGCCATTTCAAAGTTCAAACAAAATTTATACCAAAATAGAGGCGTTGATAGTGTGGATGACTTGACTTTATTGATCCCGAATCCGATTGCTATCGGCGAAATCTATAAAACAGAGAGCCAAAGTAGCAGGGTAAGCATTTTTATGCTTAGTAAGTCTCAAGGAATATAATCAACTCTAATTACAGCAATACATTCACATAGCCAAATGCATCATTTCATTAATACACATTCTTACTTCACACTTCATCATTATATACTTTCACAAAGTATCAATCAAGTCAATAACTGAAATTCATTAGTCGATTGAGCGAATGTTGCTCAAACGTGTCGACTTTCAATGCACATATAAACGTACCTTATTCTTTGGGCTTTTCGGTGTACTAATTGAATTTATTACAGCAACCAACACTCACCTCAGCCCAAGATTCTTGAATATAACCGGATATAACCATGTGCACAAATGCCTTGGTCTTAGCCGGATAGAATGACTTCATACGAATGCCTTGGTCTTAGCCGGATATAGCCACTTGCACAATTGCCTTGGGTCTTAACCGGATATAATTTCAACATAATTGTCTTGAGCTTAGCCCGATATCATTCAATTTCTCATGTACACATACATCAATAATCATTGGACATACATATTTCATTTTTCGTTACTAAGGCTCAAGCATAAATATAATCACAAGCATATTAGCCTTGGGACTTAGCCGGGTAGAATTCAAATGCTCATACACACATAATCAATAATCAATACACATCCATACTTTGTTTCACATAATTCAAGTAGGGTCACTTCTTGAGGACTTACCTCGGATGTTGTCGAGCGGGTTTTTCGGCTATTCGATCACTTTCTCCTTCCCTTGTCCAATTGTGGCCCTCTAAGCTCTTGAGCTAATTCAAACAAATTCAATTTATTAAAACCTCATTGTGCTAGCTTATGGCTGAATATGACAAGGAGTTTAAATGGTCATATAGCCACCCTTTAGCTTGAATACACAATGGTCATGCACATTTTATACTACATCAAGCAATTCAATACAATTTATTCGAGCATCAAGGAAATGCTAAGGCCTTCAATAGGCTACCCAAGGCGAATATTCATGTACATGTTGAGGCCAATTATGCACTTAATACCTCACAAAAACAGCATGCATTTTACTAGTTAATGCTTTGCATATTGTGGCTCAAAACTTATAATATAGCATCAAGCACTTATATGTGTGCTAGGCAGAATTGTGCTTGCAATTTCACAATTATTCTTCAACATCTTCTTCTTTAAACAAACTTATTCATCACTTCCTTCATAACCAAAACATCATGTGCAAACATATATATACATATATGAGCATGGCGAATTTCAAGGTGTCCATAGCCATCCAAAACACAAATTTTAACTAACATGCAAGAAGCATGAACCATGCTCATGAATGCATCATGGCGAATATGACAATCATGCTCCTTTTCAACTTCAATCATGATAAAACAAAAGAAAACTCAAAATCTTACTCAAGAGTAGACAATCCATCATTGCATGCATCATCATCAAGCTTCACACTTAGCATGCAATGGCTTTATCAACATAACAACTTTGGCCAAATACCATTTCCATGGCATAACAAAGATTTGAGCCATGGCTAACATGCACATCAAGTTAGCAACCAAAACATGCATGAAACTCCCAACACAACCTCATACATACCTTAATCTTGATGCAAATTTAGCCAAATCTCCTTCTAGATCTCTTCTAAACAAAGGAAATGAAGCAAAATCCTTCTTCCTCTTAGTATTTTCGGCCAAAAGGGAGAGAGCAAGCATGAACAAATTTTTTGTTTTCTCTTCTTGGTTGCACGCGGCAATGGGGGATGCTACTCTCTCACACATTTTTTTTTTTCTTTTCTCACCCATGCTTAGTTGTTTATTATTTCTAACATCATCCATTAGTAAAACATGTTGGGAACATGTTTCCCCTTATAATTTGTCATGGCTGGCCATCCACCTTAGGGAATGGGATAATTGACATGCAACTCCATTTATTTCACTTCATGCATTATTAGGCCACTTAAAATACACCTATCACATTTTCAAGTCCTAGCACATGGGTCCTTTCTTATAAATTTGCACCTAATTAATAAAAATCGAGACACGAAATATTTACGCATACAAATTCCACATACAATAAGCACGGAATATAACACCTAATTATTCTTGTGACTCGGTTTCGTGGTCCCGAAACCACTCTCCGACTAGGGTCACATTAGGGGTGTCACACTACTATTCAAAAACGAAATTTTCCAAATAAGGCAATATTATGCATTTTGAGATATCGAGGAATTGTGCCCTAACTTACGAGGTTTCGATTTTCTCGTTATTTCTAAATAGCTAAATATCCTTTTCGAGTTTTAAAACACACGAAACTCTCATTTAAATTAAAAGACGACCTTGTGCTTGGGAATTCACGGTATTGTGTCCTAACTTACGGGACATGATATTTTGATATCTCGAGATAAAGAAATCTTTAAACAATCAATTTGAGCTAATTCAAGCATTTTAAAATCGATATTAATAGAAAGGATCGAATTTCAAATTCGTTCCCATTTTAATTTTCACTTTCAAAACCAAAGTCGATCCCGTTTTCAAAAAAAATGATTACGACACTATCTTGTATGTTATGTTTTATCATGTTAATGCACTCCTTTATGCATCGATTTTAAAAATGAGACTTCAAGGATTTCAAAAAATATAAAGGCAATGCTTGGTGTTTGGAAATTTCGAGAAAGTAGTGCCCTAACTTATTGGGTTGCCACTTTTCTCGTTGAATTCGAATAATTAAGTACCCTTCTAAGTTTTTTTAAAAGGTTTTCTAAATGCAAGCGACTATCTTGGAATTTCAAAGCAATATGTCCTAACTTATTGGATATGGCGTTTTGCTGTTTCGAGATAGGAATTTCAAAAAGGGTTAACTTAATGTCAATACTTTGACGCGAGTGAATCCCAATTTTCAAAGATTAAATATTTTAAAGAGGACTATATCTTAAATTGTTTTTTTTTTAAATTTCTACCATTAAAGACATTTGATAATCAATTGGGTACCAACTTTTGGGTATTACGAGGGTGCTAATCCTTCCTCGTACGTAACCGACTCCCAAACCCGTTCTTTTATTTCGTGGACCAAAATTAATGATTTTAAAACAAAATGTTTTAAAGGTGATCCAATCACACCTAAAAAGATTGGTGGTGACTCCCGTTTTCGTTTTTAAAATTGATTCCCATTTTCCAAAACTCGATTTGAACATGGTTTCGACAGCTTGGTGACTTCACTGGGGAATAATAAGAGAGTCAGGCCATGTAATTGATTATCTCTTGTCTTAATGTCGGAAATTAAAAATTTTAAAATTTAATCCTCTTTGCATTACGTGTGTTTGTATTATTGCATGCTATATTTTGATCGCATTGCATTTGCTTGACCGTTGTGGTCACACCTTTAAGTGGGAGCAAGAAGCTACGCCTTCGTGAGGTTTTCGCCTCCGTGCAAGATAGTGGATCACTTTCGGGATACATCCGTACCTATGGTTTCGTGAGATTTTCATCTCCGTGTAGCCATAGGGAAATGTATTCCCCTGAACTGAACTCGATTCAAATGAGCCTATAATGGGTGAGGATCGAGGAATCTGCTGGTTCGGGCACCTCAAACTTTAGAACCAACCCCATGTAGAAGGATCGTATATGTGACAGCCCAAAATAGACCCTAGCCGGAATGTGGTTTCGGGACCACAAAACCGAGGCAATACAATAATTTAAAATTTATTTTGATGCCTATAATATGTGAGTATTCATGTATGACATTTTCTGATGATTGATTTAGTGTTATAAAGGTGAATTTCACTAGAAAGGACTTGTGTGAGAAAATTTAGAATTTGAGATAGGCAAATGTGGAAGTGGCCTATTGATGCACACTAGGAAATGTTGTCCTTGCATGTCAAATTCCCCAAATTTGACTATAGTGGCCGGCCATGGTGATGAATATGGGCAAAAGAAAACATGTCTTAAACATGTTTTGCTAGTGGTGCATGTTTGAAATAATAAAATAAGAGTATGAAAAAAAAAGAAAAAAAAAAATGTTCATTCTTCTCCATAGGCTTGGCGAATGTACTAAGGAAAGAAAAGAAAAATTTGTTCATCCTTTCTCATCTTCTTGGCCGAATTACTAGGGAAAAGGGGGAGGATTTTTGCTTCATGCTTGGGTTGGAAGAGACCTAGAAGGAGATTTGGCTAAGTTTACATCAAGATTAAGGTATGTATGAGGTTGTGTTAGGAGTTTCATGCATGACTTGGTTGCTAACTTGATGTGCATGTTAGCCATGGCTCAAATCTTTGTTATGCCATGGAAATGGTATTTGGGCAAAGTTGTTATGGTGATAAAGCCATTGCATGCTAAGTGTGAAGCTTGATGATGATGCATGCAATGATGGATTTTCTACTCATGAGTAAGATTTTGAGTTTTCTCTTTGTTTTATCATGATTGAAGCTGAAAAGGAACATGATTGTCATATTCGGCCATGATGCATTCTTGAGCATGATTCATGCTTCTTGCATGTTAGTTAAAATTTGTGTTTTGGATGGCTATGGACACCTTGAAAATTCGGCCATGCTCATATATGCATATATATGATTGCACATTATGTTTTGGTTATGAACTAAGTGATGAATATATTGGTTTAAAGAAGAAGATGTGGAAGAATGCTTGTGAAATTGCAAGCACAATTGACCTAGCACACATGTAGGTGCTTGATGCTATATTATAAGTTTTGGGCCACAATGTGCAAAGCATTAATTAGTAAATTGCATGCTGTTTTGTGAGGTATTAAGTGCAAAATTGACCTCAACATGTACATGAATATTCGCCTTGGGTAGCCTATTGAAGGCCTTAGCATTTCCTTGATGCTCAAATAAATTGTATTGAATTGCTTGATGTAGTATAAAATGTGCATGACCATTGTGTATTCAAGTTAAAGAGTGGCCATATGACCATTTAAAATCCTTGTCATATTCGGCCATAAGCAAGCACAATGAGGTTTTAATAAATTGAATTTGTTGAATTAGCTCAAGAGCTAAGAGGGCCACAATTGGACAAGGGGAAGGAAAAGGTGATCGAATAGCCGAAAAAGCCGTTCGACAACATCCGAGGTAAGTCCTCAAGAAGTGACCTTACTTGAATTATGTGAGATGAAATATGGTTGTGTATGATTATTGATTATGTGTGTATGAGTATTTGAATTCCACGGGCTAAGTCCGAAGGCGAATATGCTAATGATTATAATTGTGTTTGAGCCTTAGTAACGAAAATGAAATATGTATGTCCAATGATTATTGATGTATGTGTGCATGAGAAATTGAATGATATCCGGGCTAAGCCCGAAGACAATTATGCTGGAAATTATATCCGGTCAAGACCAAGGCAATTGTGCTAGTGGCTATATCCGGGCTAAGGCCCAAGGCATTCGTATGAGTTATTCTATCCGGGCTAAGACCCGAAGGCATTTGTGCACGTGATTATATCCGGTTATATTCCGAAGAATCTTGGGCTGGAGGTGAGTGTTGGTTGCTGAAATGAATTCAATTAGTACACTCGGAAAGCCCAAAGGATAAGGTACGTTATATGTGCATTGGAAAGTCGACGTGTTTGAGCAACATTCGCTCAATCGACTAATGAATTTCAGTTATTGAATTGATTGATGCTTTGCGAACTTATATAATGATGAAGTATGAAGTAAGAATGTGTATTAATGAAATGATGCATTTGGCTATGTGAATGTATTGCTGTAATTAGAGTTAATTATATTCCTTGAGACTTACTAAGCATAAAAATGCTTACCCCGTTGCTTTGGCTCTTAGTTTTCTAGATTTCCGCCCAAGCAATCGGATTTGGGATCGTTGAAGTCGAAGTCATCCACACTATCAAGCCTCCATTTTGGTATAAATTTTTTGATTGAACTTGAGATGGCATGTATAGGACTACCTCTTGTTTGTTAAATACGTTGTAATGTAAGTATGTACGGCCATGCGAAAATGGCTCGAAAAGGGGAGCATGAACTTAGACTAATTGTGGGTTGTATGTATATATTTGGTGTCATGATGTGGCTATGGCTTGGAAATGGGAATGTTGGTCATATGATCAGCCATTGGCATGGTTAAAATGATCATATATGAACCTATGTATGGCAAGACTAGTTGAATCATGGAGACTACCAAATAGGTAAGTCCTACCTTAAAAACAGATGCTGCCAGCTGCAGTGGCGTGAATGTGAAAAATCACCAAAATTCATAGGAATGGAATTAAATAGTGAATAAGCTATGTAAATGAACCTTGATGAGTCTATTTTCATATGGAAGAAACGAAATGGTCATAAGAGTTACAGGTTAAGAGTTATTAAAGCTATTGTGAGACAGGGCCAGAATGGTTTCTGGGTTCCCTGTCGCAACTTTAAAAATTCACTATAAATTATCCAAAAATAATTGGGAGACATACCTTATATGTACGGATTCCATTTTGAGTCTAGTTTCATTAGAAACAAACGACACCAGCATTAAATCCCTATACAGAGAGATATTCAAGTTATACCGCGCGAAGGTCAGAGCAGTTGATCCCTGTAACATGGGTAAATTTAACTAATAAACTGTACCAATTGGCCCGACCAAAAATCCTAGAAATAAATCCATGGATGGATATATGAGTCTAAATTCAGGGAAAATTTACGAAACCAGTTTCCGAGTTTTGAAACTCGAGATATGATTTTTAAGGCGACAGTGACGCAGTTTTCCAGCCTGACTGGAAATGTCAAATTGGTGGGCAAAAACATGTGAACTTGGCTTGTTAACCCCTCGGGTCCGACATCGGCAATGGTCTCGGGTTTGGGGTGTTACAATTTTATTGGTATCAGAGCAACGGTTTAGTCGATTCTAGGACTACCGTGATGTGTTTGGGGTCTAGCTATACATGCCATTAAATGATGAATCGATAGTGTGGTGATTTCGACAATTTGACTTTGTGTTTGTTTATAGCAATGGATCCCGATCCCAACCGAAGCGATAGCTGATGATGTGGAGAGTGTGGCGCTGCTCCCGCGCAGAAGGGACAGGCGCCGGCGGACTCTCAACCTATGGCCAGCAATCCTAATGACGAGGCTAAGCAAGCCTTTTATAGTGTGATGAGCGAATGGTTTAATCAATACATTCGAACCAACACTACTGTTCCACAACCTCCATTCCCGACAAATGCAACCCCAGACCTACAATACCTCCGTGACTGACCAAATAAGGTCAAGTAAGCCCCAATCGATAGGATTCAAAACATGGGGCCACTGAATTTAAGGCTACGGATGATGATGATGCCGAAGCGCTGAATTTTGGTTAGATAACACTATCGGGTGCTTGATGAGCTATCCTGTACACCGATGAGTGCTTAAAGTGTACCATCTCCTTGCTACGCGAGTCGGCTACTATTGGTGGAGTACTCGACTTGTGGTGCCTAGAGAGCAAGTGACTTGGGAATTCTTTCAAACCGAGTTCAAAAAAGTATATCGATCGAGATTCATCGACCAAAAGCGGAGGGAATTTCTTGATCTTAAGCAAGGTTCTATGTCCGCTTCGATCTACGAACGAAAGTTTGTGAGGCTTAGCCAGACGCGAGAATGCATTTCGTCCGGCTATTATGTGTAAACGCCGAGGATGGGCTGAATGATGATATAAGGATGTTTGTTGGCATTCTCGAGATACGAGAGTTCGTAGTACTTGTTGAGCGAGCTTGTAAAGCCAAAGAGCTTAGAAAGGAGAAACAAAAACTGATGTGGGATTGGAGAATTCGAAGAGGTCCTCGGAAAGTCTCTTCAACAAGCATCGAGAGATTTCGAGATGATGCGAGCCGGTCTAGAGGCGTTTGGGCTTTTCTAGACGAGGACGCGATCGACCCCTGTGACCACACGAGTCACCTCGATCGCGGTGGCGGAAATGATCGCCGAGAGAGGCGGAGTGTCCACATTGTGGCAAATGGCATTCGGGAGCTGTTGGTTTCGTGATCGCTCTCGCTATAAGTGTGGATCGGCCGACCACTTTATGAAGGATTGCCCGAGGATGCATGAATGAATGCAAGTCGAGTGCAAACCCGGTGCTACCATCGCCGAGGTAGGCCACCTAGAAATATGGGCAATGTCGCGGGCGGTCGAGAGGATCTAGAGATGCTACCATCGATCGAGGCTCGTGCTCTGCTAGGACTTATGCCATACGCGCACGCCGAGGATGCTTGCCTCCGGATGTTATTACTGCATACTTTCACTCTTTTCAATACAAATGTAATTGCTTTGATTGACCCCGGTTCTACTCATTCATATATATGTGAAACCTTAGCATCCAAAGAAGACTTTGCCCATTGAGTCTCTTGAGTTTGTAATTCGTGTCAAACCCTTGGGTCATTACGTGCTTGTTAACAAAGTGTGCAAGAAAAGTCCCTAGTGTTCCGAGGTTCTTGTTTTCCGGCGGACTTAATGCTTTTGCCATTCGATGAGTTCGATGTTATTCTTGGTTTGGATTGGTTGACCATGCACGATGCGGTTGTAAATTGCAAGAGCAAGACTATCGATTTGAGGTGCGCGAATAATGAAATAATTCGGGTTGAGTCCACGGACTTAAAGGGTTGCCACCGTAATATCGGCGATGTTGGCCCGAAATATGTAAGAAAAGGGTGCGAAGCGTACCTTGCGTCGTACTTTCGATGACAAGGAATCGAGAAGAAACCCGAATCTGCGTGCGTGGTTTATGAATACCCGATGTTTTCCCAAGAATTGCCGGGTTTACCACCGCTCGAGAAATAGAATTTGGCATCGAATTGGTACCGGTACCACTCAATTTCGATAGCTCCGTATCGTATGGCACCAACGGAATTGAAGGAGTTGAAAGCTCGATTGCAAGAATTGGTGGATAGAGGTTTTGCTCGCCGAGTTTTTCGCCTTGGGGTGCGCCGGTGTTGTTCGTGAAGAAGAAGGATGGAACCATGCGATTGTGCATCGACTATCGTCGACAACAAAGCGACGATAAAGAACAAATATCCGTTGCCACGTATTGATGACTTGTTCGATCAACTGAAGGGAGCCTCGGTGTTCTCGAAAATAGATTTGAGATCGGGCTACTATCAATTGCGAATCCGAGATTGAGACGTGCCCAAGACGCCTTCGAGCGAGATATGGTCACTATGAGTTCTGGTGATGCCGTTTGGGCTCACTAATGCCCTACGGTATTTATGGATTTAATGAATCGAATCTTTAGACCATATTTGGATCGATTCGTAGTCGTGTTCATTGATGACATCTTGGTCTATTCAAGAAATGAGACCGAACATCTTTGAACACTGCGGTTAGTCTTTGCAAATTTTACGGGACAAGCAATTATATGCTAAGTTCAAGAAGTGTGAGTTACGGTTAAGAGAGGTTAGCTTCTTGGGTCATGTGGTATCTCAGACGGGTATTCGAGTCGACCAATAAAATTTCAGCCATACTAAATTAGAAGCCTCAGAAATATTCTTGAGGTTCAAGCTTTTGGGGCTTGCTTAGGTTATTACCGACGATTTGTAAAGGCTTCTCAACGATAGCCACGCCGATGACGAAGCTACTCCAAAAGGATGTTAAGTTCGAATGGATGGAGAAATGCCAAAAAGCTTGATCAATGAAAACTTATTTGATGAAGCCCCAATTCTAGTGCAACCCGAGTCCGCAAGGAGTTTGTCATCTATAGCGACGCCTCTCTACTTGGGTTAGGTTGCATATTAATGCAAGAAGGTCGAGTTGTGGCCTATCGTCGAGGCAATTAAAGCCACATGTGAAAAACTATCCGACTCATGATCTCGAATTGGCATACATCGTATTCGCCTTAAAGATTTGGCGACATTACTTATTTGGTGAAAGGTGCCATGTATACTCGGATCACAAAAGTCTCAAGTATTTGATGACCCAAAGAGACTTAAATCTGCGACAAAGACGTTGGCTCGAGTGTTAAAGGATTATGAGTGATCATTGACTATCACCCGAGAAAGGCAAATGTGGTTGCGGATGCCTTGAGTCGTAAATCGTTATTCACTTCTGACGATGAATGTGCACTTGTCTATCCGATCCGACAGGTGTGTTAGTGGCTGAATTGAAAGCCAAACCATTATTGACACACCAAATTCGAGAAGCTCGAGAAAAGTCGATGACGAGTTGGTTGCAAAGCGGGCTGCGTGTGTTCGAACAAGGACTCGGAGTTTCAAATCGACGATGACGATTGTTTGAGGTTCAAAAGTCGTCTGTGTGTCCCAAAGAATTGAACTCATTTCGATAATTCTGAATGAAGCCCATTGTAGCGAATGGCAATCCACCCGGGAGTACGGTTGTACAATGATTTGAAACGTCGATTTTGGTGGCATGGTATGAAGCGAGACATCTCGACTTTGTTTGAGATGTTTAATATGTCAACAAGTGAAAGCGGAACATCGGTGCCTTGAGGATTACTTGACCAATCACGATACCCGAGTGGAAATGGGATCGAGTCACAATGGACTTTGTATCCGGACCGCCATTGTCGACAAGTAAGAAGGATGCGGTTTGGGTCGTGGTAGATCGATTGACTAAGTCGGCCCACTTTGTCCCGTCGTCGGATTTTTCAATGGACAAATTAGCGGAATTGTACGTTTCTCAGATCGTGAGATTACACGGGGTGCCTATTTCCATCGTGTCGGATAGAGATCCGAGATTTACCTCGCGATTTTGGAAAAAGTTGCAAGAAGCTTTGGGTACCAAGTTGCATTTCAGCACCGCCTTTCACCCCCAAACCGATGGTCAATCCGAGCGGATAATTCAGATACTCGAGGATATGTTAAGATGTTGCGTCCTCGAGTTTAGTGGTTCATGGGAACGGTATTTGCCGTTGATTGAATTCGCTTACAACAACAGCTTTCAATCGAGTATTAAGATGGCACCCTACGAGGCTTTGTACGGGCGTAAATGCCGTACACCATTGTTTTGGACTGAGCTTGGTGAAAGCAAGATTTTCGGGGTGGATTTGATTAGGGATGCTGAGCGAAAGTGAAAGTAATCCGTTAAAGTTTGAAGATAGCCTTCGATCGTCGAGAAGTCGACGCGGATATGAAGCGTAAGGATATCGAGTATCGTGGGTGATAAAGTGTTTCTCAAGGTATCGCCTTGGAAAAAGATACTCGAGTTCGGTAGTAAGGGCAAGTTGAGCCCGAGGTTCATTGGGCCATATGAGATATCGAGCGAGTCGGTCCGATGGCATATCGTTTGATTTTGCCCCGAACTCAAAAGGTTCACGATGTCTTCCACGTTTGATGCTTGACGTTATAGATCCGATCCATCGCACGTGATTAGTCCATCGAAATTGAAATTCAAGCTAATATGAGTTATGAAGAAGAACCGATTCGTATCCTATCACGAGAAGTGAAAGAGTTATAAACAAGCGGTTCCGCTAGTGAAAGTGTTATGGCTCAAGCACGGGATAGAAGAAGCTACTTGGGAGACCGAGAACTCTATGAGAGGCGATATCCGAACCTATTTACGGTAAGATTTTCGGGGACGAAAATTCCTTAAGAGAGGGGAGTTGTGACAGCCCAAAATAGACCCTAGCCGGAATGTGGTTTCGGGACCACAAAACCGAGGCAATACAATAATTTAAAATTTATTTTGATGCCTATAATATGTGAGTATTCATGTATGACATTTTTGATGATTGATTTAGTGTTATAAAGGTGAATTTCACTAGAAAGGACTTGTGTGAGAAAATTTAGAATTTGAGATAGGCAAATGTGGAAGTGGCCTATTGATGCACACTAGGAAATGTTGTCCTTGCATGTCAAATTCCCAAATTTGACTATAGTGGCGGCCATGGTGATGAATATGGGCAAAAGAAAACATGTCTTAAACATGTTTTGCTAGTGGTGCATGTTTGAAATAATAAAATAAGAGTATGAAAAAAAAAAAAAAAAAATGTTCATTCTTCTCCATAGGCTTGGCGAATGTACTAAGGAAAGAAAAGAAAATTTGTTCATCCTTTCTCATCTTCTTGGCGAAATTACTAGGGAAAGGGGAGGATTTTTGCTTCATGCTTGGGTTGGAAGAGACCTAGAAGGAGATTTGGCTAAGTTTACATCAAGATTAAGGTATGTATGAGGTTGTGTTAGGAGTTTCATGCATGACTTGGTTGCTAACTTGATGTGCATGTTAGCCATGGCTCAAATCTTTGTTATGCCATGGAAATGGTATTTGGGCAAAGTTGTTATGGTGATAAAGCCATTGCATGCTAAGTGTGAAGCTTGATGATGATGCATGCAATGATGGATTTTCTACTCATGAGTAAGATTTTGAGTTTTCTCTTTGTTTTATCATGATTGAAGTTGAAAAGGAACATGATTGTCATATTCGCCATGATGCATTCTTGAGCATGATTCATGCTTCTTGCATGTTAGTTAAAATTTGTGTTTTGGATGGCTATGGACACCTTGAAAATTCGGCCATGCTCATATATGCATATATATGATTGCACATTATGTTTTGGTTATGAACTAAGTGATGAATATATTGGTTTAAAGAAGAAGATGTGGAAGAATGCTTGTGAAATTGCAAGCACAATTCGGCCTAGCACACATGTAGGTGCTTGATGCTATATTATAAGTTTTGGGCCACAATGTGCAAAGCATTAATTAGTAAATTGCATGCTGTTTTTGTGAGGTATTAAGTGCAAAATTGACCTCAACATGTACATGAATATTCGGCCTTGGGTAGCCTATTGAAGGCCTTAGCATTTCCTTGATGCTCAAATAAATTGTATTGAATTGCTTGATGTAGTATAAAATGTGCATGACCATTGTGTATTCAAGTTAAAGAGTGGCCATATGACCATTTAAAATCCTTGTCATATTCGCCATAAGCAAGCACAATGAGGTTTTAATAAATTGAATTTTTGAATTAGCTCAAGAGCTAAGAGGGCCACAATTGGACAAGGGGAAGGAAAATGTGATCGAATAGCCGAAAAAGCCGTTCGACAACATCCGAGGTAAGTCCTCAAGAAGTGACCTTACTTGAATTATGTGAGATGAAATATGGTTGTGTATGATTATTGATTATGTGTGTATGAGTATTTGAATTCCACCCGGGCTAAGTCCCAAGGCGAATATGCTAATGATTATAATTGTGTTTGAGCCTTAGTAACGAAAATGAGATATGTATGTCCAATGATTATTGATGTATGTGTGCATGAGAAATTGAATGATATCGGGCTAAGCCGAAGACAATTATGCTGGAAATTATATCCGGTCAAGACCGAAGGCAATTGTGCTAGTGGCTATATCCGGGCTAAGGCCGAAGGCATTCGTCTGAGTTATTCTATCCGGCTAAGACCGAAGGCATTTGTGCACGTGATTATATCCGGTTATATTCGAAGAATCTTGGGCTGGAGGTGAGTGTTGGTTGCTGAAATGAATTCAATTAGTACACTCGGAAAGCCCAAAGGATAAGGTACGTTATATGTGCATTGGAAAGTCGGCGTGTTTGAGCAACATTCGCTCAATCGACTAATGAATTTCAGTTATTGAATTGATTGATGCTTTGCGAACTTATATAATGATGAAGTATGAAGTAAGAATGTGTATTAATGAAATGATGCATTTGGCTATGTGAATGTATTGCTGTAATTAGAGTTAATTATATTCCTTGAGACTTACTAAGCATAAAAATGCTTACCCCGTTGCTTTGGCTCTTAGTTTTCTAGATTTCGCTCGAAGCAATCGGATTTGGGATCGTTGAAGTCGAAGTCATCCACACTATCAAGCCTCCATTTTGGTATAAATTTTTTGATTGAACTTGAGATGGCATGTATAGGACTACCTCTTGTTTGTTAAATCGTTGTAATGTAAGTATGTACGGCCATGCGAAAATGGCTCGAAAAGGGGAGCATGAACTTAGACTAATTGTGGGTTGTATGTATATATTTGGTGTCATGATGTGGCTATGGCTTGGAAATGGGAATGTTGGTCATATGATCAGCCATTGGCATGGTTAAAATGATCATATATGAACCTATGTATGGCAAGACTAGTTGAATCATGGAGACTACCAAATAGGTAAGTCCTACCTTAAAACAGATGCTGCCAGCTGCAGTGGCGTGAATGTGAAAAATCACCAAAATTCATAGGAATGGAATTAAATAGTGAATAAGCTATGTAAATGAACCTTGATGAGTCTATTTTCATATGGAAGAAACGAAATGGTCATAAGAGTTACAGGTTAAGAGTTATTAAAGCTATTGTGAGACAGGGCCAGAATGGTTTCTGGGTTCCCTGTCGCAACTTTAAAAATTCACTATAAATTATCCAAAAAGAATTAGGAGACATATATTATATGTACGGATTCCATTTTGAGTCTAGTTTCATTAGAAACAAACGACACCAGCATTAAATCCCTATACAGAGAGATATTCAAGTTATACCGCGCGAAGGTCAGATCAGTCGATCCCTGTAACATGGGTAACTTTAACTAATAAACTGTACCAATTGGCCCGACCAAAAATCCTAGAAATAAATCCATGGATGGATATATGAGTCTAAATTCAGGGAAAATTTACGAAACCAGTTTCCGAGTTTTGAAACTCGAGATATGATTTTTAAGGCGACAGTGACGCAGTTTTCCAGCCTGACTGGAAATGTCAAATTGGTGGGCAAAAACATGTGAACTTGGCTTGTTAACCCCTCGGGTCCGACACCGGCAATGGTCTCGGGTTTGGGGTGTTACAGAATACGCCCAACTTAGACATTACCCTTATAAGTTATCGTTGAAATTTATTGATATCATGTGATACTGACTATCTCTTTTCTTTTGCTTGCATGTCATTTTGCATTTACAAAGATATCAGTTCACGGTCAGTTTCTAAGTTAGGAAGTGTTATTTAGAGAACGGGCTTCTTGATAAAGTGGAAGGCAACGTTAACGTCCACAGATGGTCCGAGCAAACTCAACTAGAAAAGGGAGATAGTATAGCTGAGGGATATATATCGGAGTTATCAGATTACACTCGTATTAGTGTCACGCAGAATAATCTCTAGGAGCTTAAGGCAATTTGGGATCAGTGGGGCAAAGAGACTAAGCAATTATTCTACGGTAACTATGGAGACTTACCTTACTTGCTTGATGTTCAGATAGGCGAGCACTTATTGAGCCCTTGCTCGGTTTTGGAACACAGCGTCTGATTGCTTTACTTTTACGGAGTAGACATGGTGCCCTCTTGTGGAAGAGTACACTGCTTTACTTCGTTGTCCCCGGTTTCAGAATGATAGGATCTATTCCCGAGCTCCTTGTGTCCGTACCTTTTGGAAGAAATTGATGATTATTACGGGGATGAGCGAGCAATGGGCCATGGCCCAAATTAAAGAAAAGGGTGAGTGCAAGTGCATTTCTTGGGATGTTTTGAAAGATTTGATTCTGACACACCCTGATGAGACAAAGAAGATAGATGTTTTTGCCCTAAGTTTATATGGACTGATGGTCTTCCCTAGGGCTTTAGGATATGTGGATGAGGCAACCACGGATCTTTTTCATCGACTCAGTAAAAAGGTCACTTCTGTCCCTACAATTTTGGCAAAAACATTTAGGTCTTTAGGTGCATGCAGGAAGGTTGGTGCTGGCAGGTTTATAGGGTGTGCTCAATTGCTTTTGGCTTGGTTCTACAGTCATTTCTAGTTGATAGATAGGGTGGTTTGTCGGGTTTACTTTGAGGATTATTCACCATTGAAAGATATAGTAGCTTCAACCAGGAGAGTTGATGTTCCAGAAGAGAATTGGATAGCGTTACTTCAGAACCTTCAGTCGAAAGATGTCGAGTGGAGGGCTCCGTGGATGATGCCTGGTGAGGTTCTTTACCAATGCGGTAGTTTTGATTGGGTACCCCTATTAGAGATTTGTGGTGCCATTTGCTATGCCCTGTAACACCCATATCCCGTAACCGTCGCCAGAATAGGTAAGGGGCATTACCGGACTTGTAACTCATGTCAGAACAGTAAAATTTTGAACTTTTTCTTGAAATAAAGATCATTCATTTAAATAAGTACTAAGCACAGCCAGAGATAAAATTTAAACTTCACTAAGTAAACATTCAAAAGATGCCATTTTCGCATGGCTTATATATACATTAACCAAATATATTCTTCCGCCACTAGTCTATTCTATACATGCCATAAAATAATTCTAAACATAACAATAACAAGCAGTGGATAGTGATAGTGTGACTAGTTCTTGACGATCCCCGAGCACAGTAACCGCAATGAGATCTATAAAATAGAAAACAAAGTAAGCGGAGTAAGCATTACAATGCTTAGTAAGTTTTAAGCAGTGACAACAGATAACAATCAAATTATAACATAGTTGTTCGTATTTTTATTTAACTCTTCCTTCGGGCATACCATCCCTTTACCGAATATGCACATCTCATCATATACAATAGGCAGATAAACTTTCACATAAAAGTGAGCTCATGTGACATAGATATGTTGTATGATTTCACATATTCTCTCACACTGATCCGAAGTCACATAATCATGGGAATAGTCTCATAGATTGCTCTCATATGCATCACATAACTACCTTATGATTTAGTTCAAATCTAGCTCACATATAAACTTGGAGTACATACCTGTTTAACCTTTCGCATTGAATATATTTATATGCAATCCTTATTACGAAGTCTTATAGCTCTAACCTCTACTCGGATTATCGGCGAGACCTTTAGCTCAGACGAAATCTCCACATGAAGTTATCGGATCTTACCCAGACAAAATCTCCACACATAGTCATCGAGTCTTACCCGGACATAATCTCCACACGTAGTCATCGGGTCTTACCCGGAATATATTTCCAAGTATCATGTACATTTAATCACATGTTACAACATTCACATCGACTTTCATATTTGTAATTCATTTGCCTCATCAAAAATCTAATAATACACAACTTTCACCGTTTGTCATTTGGCCACAATATATATATATACACATCTCATACATATCTCACATTAGCCATTTGGCTTTACCACATATCCATATCATACACGTTTCGCATTAGCCATTGGGCCTTACCACATATATTCATGTTCACATTCATCACATTGGCCATTCGGCCTTATCTCATATATGCATGTTCACATTCATCACATTGGCCATACGGCCTTATCACACATACGCATGTTCACATTCATCACATTGGCCATTCGGCCTTATCACACATACGCATGTTCACATTCATCACATTGGCCATTCGGCCTTATCACGAATATATATATACAGGTTCACATTCATCACATTGGCCATTCGGCCTTATCACACATATATATACGGGTTCACATTCATCACATAAAATCCTAAATCAAAATATAATTTTTCATGTATTCACATCACAATTATCCAAATATACTTCACATACCACATATACTTTCACGTATACACATTGTCTTGGCTGAATCTACATCTATCATTTTCCAATATCACGATTTAGAATTCACGTATGGGTTTAATCAATAGCTTATGAGCAACTAAAACAAGTTTATCAAGGTTTACAACATAATCTCAAATTCAGCACAAGCTATTTTTCCTGAGCAATAATCACTAAATTATTTATAACTGGAGCTACAAAACTCCAAATCACTTGCCGTTAATTTTTTCTGAATATAGACTCGTATATCTCCCATCCATAAAATTTCCAGAATTTTAGGTTTGGCCAATCAATACCAGATTTTTCTTAAAGTTTCCCCTGTTTCACTGTTTGACTAATCTGACCACTCTTCACTACGAATCAAATTTCTTATTTTACAGAATTCAAAATGTGTTGTATTTGACTTCATTTGAAACTAGACTCATTAAGGAGTCTAAGAATATAAATTTTATCTTATAACCATTTTTGTACAATTTATAATGATTTTCTAAAAACAGAATAGGGGATTTCGGAGTCATTCTGACACCGTCTCACACAACTTTAAATATCTCTTTATAGGAAATTTCTTTGCTCACAAGGTCTCTTTTATAAGAAACTAGACTAATTAAGCCTTGATTACATATTTTCTTCAGCCTATAATTCCACACCAACAATTTATAGTGATTTTCTAAAATCACGTTACTGCTGCTGTCCAAAGCAAATTATTACAATTTGCTCTTAAATTTCCAAGTCCTAACACTTATGAACTTACCATTTGAGTTTAAGACATATCATGGCCACATCATATCTTATTAAATCAACTCATTATGTCCTATTATGATTGAATTTACTCAACGTTTAATCACTTAAAACTTACAAAGGAATCAAACTCATATACTTAAGAACTTACCTCGGAAATTGCCGAACGGTTACAGATCGACTATTCGGTTAGGTAGCTTGTTCTCTTTTTCCGAATTAGACTCTGTAACACCCCTAACTCGTGACCGTCGCCGGTGTCGGACACGAGAGGTTAACGGCCAAATCCTCTCAAGGTACCAACCAATTTGTCATTTCCAGTCAGGCTGGAAAACTGCGTCACCGTCGCCTTAAAAATCATATCTCGAGTTTCAAAACTCGGAAACTGGTTTTGTAAATTTTACCTGAATTTAGACTCACATACCCATCCATGGATTTATTTCTAGAATTTTTGGTCGGCCCAATTGGTACAGTTTATTAGTTAAAGTCGCCCATGTTACAGGGATCGACTGCTCTGACCTTTGCGCGTTACAACTTGAATATCTCTCTGTACAGGGCTTTAATACTGGTGTCGTTTGTTTCTAATGAAACTAGACTCAAAATGGAATCTGTACATATAAGGCATGACTCCTAATTCTTTCTGGATAATTTATGGTAAATTTTCAAAGTCGCGTCAGGGGACCCAGAAACCGTTCTGGCCCTGTCTCACGAGAACTTTAATATTTCTCAGTATACTGCTCATATGGTCGTTTCGTTTCATCCATATGAAAATAGATTCATCAAGGTTCAATTTCATAATTTACCCACTATTTAATTCTACTTCTACTATTTTTAGTGATTTTTCAATCTCATCTCACTGCTGCTGTCCGCAACAGTTACTGCAGTAGACTATGCCAATTTCATGAATCTTTCCTTGGCCTTAATCATCCATCATACATGACACAAATTGTGGCCACCTTATCAAAATTAGAGTTTCTAAGACTCGTGGCTATAGGTTCTAGCATCCCACTCGGCGACCACATAGGCCATTTTCACATGGCTTAAAGTTTACAACCCACAATTCGACAAAATATAATAGCCTATACATGCCAAATGTTCTTCAACAACGAAAACAATACCACAAGATTTCAGCCGGTGTGATGACTTCAACGACGGTCCCGATCACATAAGCAATACGAATCCGAGAGACCTAAAATGGGTGACAAGAAAAAAACACCGAGTGAGTTTACAACTCAGTAAGTCATAAGCATTCATCAATCCATCGATCAACGCAACATGTACAGCAAACGAGGCTAGGTACTCATCCATATCGAATCTATACCATAATACCTCGGACCTTTCGGTCCAATCTCGTATACAAGTCATACATCCACATTTCATATTCTACACAACAAGATAATCGAAGCATTTTACACATTAACTCATTTTCCAGCACAACCATACAATTTCAATCATCACATAGATTTAAGGCTTACCAATTCAACCCCAAGCATGAGCGTATTCTCTATTCATCATGAGCTCGAGGTACTTACCCGATCCGCTGTCCGGGATTAACTCGATAATGTCGCACACTCAGTGCCAATTGTAATACAAGAGCATATAGTGAATCCGCACACTTAGTGCTATATATTTTCAGCTCGCACACTTAGTGCTATATAATTTTCAGCTCGCACACTTAGTGCTATATAATCAAACTCGCACACTTAGTGCTGTACAATTTTAAACCCGCACACTTAGTGCCAATCTTGTCACCGTGTCCATTTATACCCGCACACTTAGTGCGAGACCAATACCTTATGCATTTTGCTGCCTTTATACATTCAACAATGGCATCATTCCATACACATACATTTCCATTTACACATCAATTCATTTAAACACAATTGTGTATATATTATGGTCATTTACATCAACACCAAATATATGTAATGACTTACCTTATATTGGATGAAACGATTTCCAATCGACTACTCGATTATCTTTCCTTTGCCTTTGCTTGATTCTCCACCTCTAGCTTCTTGAGCTAAATTTAACAAATAAATTGGTTTTATCATTTGAGCATCGGAAGAGAATTCAAGATGCCTAGCCAATATATAAATATCTACTCATTAGGCATCAAAGTCGCATATGTACAAAATCATGAATCGAACTCAACACCTTAGTTAGTATTCCTCTTAGCGAATTTTCTAAGCCAAGAATAGGCATCAATATGCTTGCCTCTAACCGAATGCATGCACACCAATTTCCCCTCATGTGGCGAATATGCATGTCCATGTTGAGGCCGATTCGCATAATACCACACAAAACAGCATGCATTTTACTAACTAATGCATTACATATTGTAGCTCAATACACATCTCTCATGTACTACATAACCGAAAACATCATCCCAAGCAAATATATACCTTGAAATAGTATATATGTCATACCAATTCATCATGTGCAAACACATATTCAAAGCTCAAATCTTACCTACCATGCAACATGCATGAATCATACTTAATGGATATACCATGACCGAATACATCACAACACCATCATTTTGGTCATGATTAAGCAAAGAACTTAATGTCTCACTCAAAAATACTAAAAAGAAAGTCCAAGAGCCATCAATCCCCATCACGTACACCATTAACAAGCTTCATATTTAACATGCAATGGCATTAACACAAAATCCACCTTGGCCAAATACCATTTCCATGGCATAACAAGGATTTGAACCATGGCTAACATGCACATCAAGTTAGCAACCAAAACAAGCATGAATCTCATGACACAACCTCAAACATACCTTAATCTTGATGCAAGTATAGCCAAATCCCTTCTAGTTCTCTTCTAAACCAAGCATGAAGCAAAAATCCTCCCTTTTTCCTTAGTATTTTCGGCCAAAGAAGAAAAAATGGATGAACAAAATTTTTCTTTTCTCTTCCACAATGCACGCACAAGGGAGGGGGTTTCACTCACATACACACACATTTTTTTTCTTTCTTTATTACCCATACTCATTTGTTTATTGTTTCTCCTAGTGCACCAACAAAACATGTTTCATGACATGTTTAGCCCATGATTCCTTGTCATGGCCGGCCACTTCATGTTAGGGGAAATTTGACATGCAAATCCCTTATTTTGCATGTATTATCAACTAGTCATCCCACATTTCCCCATCATACTTTCAATGTTTACTACTAGGCCCTTTCTAGTGAAATTCACATTTATAACTCTAAATCGAAACATCAAAATGTCACACATGAATTAACACATATTATAGGCATCAAAATAAATTGTAAATTATTTTTATGCCTCGATTTTAATGGTCCCGAAACCACATCCCGACTAGGGTCAATTTTGGGATGTCACAACTCTCCCCACTTAGAAATTTTAGTCCCGAAAATCTTACCGATAAATAGGCTCGGTATCGCTCTCTCATAGAGTCCTCAAGTTCCCAAGTGGCTTCTTCAATTCCGTGTTTATGCCACAACACCTTCACTAATGGGATTTTCTTGTTTCGTAGCTCTTTTACTTCACGCATCAGAATGCGAACCGGCTCTTCTTCATAACTCAAATTAGGCTGAACCTCGACCTCAGATGGAGTAATTACGTGCGTCGGGTCAGACCTATATCGTCAAAGCATCGAAACATGGAAAACGTTGTGAATCTTTTCGAGCTCAGGGGGGTAAAATTAATCGATGCGCTCTCGCCCAACTCGTTCGAGATACTTCATACGGACCGATGAACCTCGGACTCAATTTGCCCTTATGGCCAAATCTAAGCACCTTCTTCCGGGTGAGACTTTGAGAAATACCTTGTCTCCAACCCGATATTCAATGTCTTTCCTTTTCAAATCCGCATCGACTTTTGGCGATCCGTAGCGACCTTCAAACTTTCACGAATCACTCGAACTTTTGCTCGGCATCCTTAACCAAATCAACCCAAGAATTTACCTTCACTAAGTTCACCCGAATAATGGGGTGCGGCATTTACGATAGTATAAAGCCTCGTAAAGGCGCCATCTTAATACTTGATTGAAAGCTATTGTTGTAGCGAATTCAATCAAAGGCGAATCTGTTCCCATGAACCACTAAACTCAAGGATACAACATCTCAACATTTCCTCGAGTATTTGAATTATCCGTTCGGATTGACCATCGGTTTGGGGTGAAAGCGGTCTTTGAAATGCAACTTGGTACCCAAAGCTTCTTGAAATTTCTTCCAAAATCGCGAGGTAATTCTTGGATCTCTATCCGACACAATAGAAATCGGTACCCGTGTAATCTCACAATCGAAAGCGTACAATTCGCTAGTTTATCCAATGAAAAATCCGTGCATGCGGGGATAAAGTGAGCCGACTTAGTCGGTCTATCAACAACAACCCAAATCGCATCCTTCTTATTAGTCGACAATGGCGGCCGGACACAAAGTCCATTGTGACTCGATCCCATTTCCACTCGGGTATCGTGATCGGTGAAGCAATCTGAAGGCACTTGATGTTCCGCTTTCACTTGTTGACATATTAAACATCTCGAAACAAAGTCGGAGATGTCCCGTTTCATACCATGCCACCAAAACCGACGTTTCAAATCGTTGTACATCTTCGTACTCCGGTGGATTGCCATTCGGCTACAAAGGGCTTCGTTCAAAATTATTGGAATAAGTTCAATTCTTTGGGACACACAGACGACTTCAACCTCAAACAATCGTCATCATCGATTTGAAATTCGAGTCCTTGTTCGAACACACTCATCCCGTTTTGCAACCAACTCATCGTCGACTTTACGAGCTTCACGAATTTGACGTATCAATAATGGTTTGGCTTTCAATTCAGCTACTAACACATTGTCGGGTAGGATAGACAAGTGTACATTCATCGCTTCATAAAGCAAATAGTGATTTCCGCTTAAGGCATCCGCAACCACATTAGCCCTTCCGGGTGATAATCAATGACGAGCTCATAATCTTTTAACAACTCGAGCCATCGCCTTTGTCGCAGATTTAAGTCTCTTTGGGTCATCAAATATTTGAGACTTTTGTGATCCGAATACACATGGCACTTCTCACCAAATAAGTAATGTCGCCATATCTTTAAAAGCGAATCGATGGCGACCAATTCGAGATCATGGGTGGGATAATTTTTCTCATGTGGCTTTAATTGCCTCGACGCATAGGCCACAACTCGCCCTTCTTGCATCAATCGCAACCCAACCCAAGTAGGGATGCGTCACTATAAATGACAAACTCTTTGCCCGATTAAGGGTTGCACTAGAATTGGGGCTTCGATCAAATAAGCTTTCGGTTGATCGAAACTTTTCGACATTTCTCCGTCCATTCGAACTTAACATCCTTTTGGAGTAACCGTCATTAGGCGTGGCTATCGTCGAGAAACCTTTACAAATCGTCGGTAATAACCGCAAGCCCCAAAAAGCTCCTAACTTCGGTAACATTCCTTGGTGGTTTCCAATCGACTATGGCGAAATTTTGTTCGGGTCCACCACGATATTCGATCACGGACACCACGTGCCCCAAAAGCTAACCTCTTTCAACCAAAATTCACATTCTTGAACTTTGCGTATAATTGCTTATCTCGTAAGATTTGCAACACTAGCCTCAAGTGTTCAAAGATGCTCGATTTCATCTCTCGAATAGACCAAAATGTCATCGATAAATACAACTACTGAACCGATCCATGTATGGCACGAAAATTCTATTCATTAAATCCATAAACACCGCGAGGGCATTAGTGAGCCCAAACGGCATCACCAAGAATTCAAAGTGACCGTACCTCGTTCTAAAAGCGGTTTTGGGTATGTCCGATTCTCGGACCCTCAACCGATAGTACCCGACCTCAAATCTATCTTTGAAAACACCGAGGCTCCCTTTAATTGATCAAACAAATCGTCAATTAAGTGGCAATGGATATTTATTCTTTATCGTCACTTTATTGAGTTGACGATAGTCGATGCACAACCTCATGGTTTCGTCCTTCTTCTTCACAAACAATACAAAGTCGCCCCATGGAGAAAAACTCGATCGAGCGAAACCTCTATCCGTCAATTCTTGCAATTGAACCTTCAATTCCTTTAATTAGTTAATGCCATACGATACGGGGCTATTGAAATCGGCGTAGTACCGGTACAACCGATGCGAATTCCACTTCTCGAACCGGTGGCAATCCGGTAACTCCTCGGGAAAAACATCTGAATACTCACAAACCACTGGTACCGATTCGAGTTTCCTTTCCGTCTCTTTACTTCCAAACACATACGCAAGGTATGTTTCACACCTTTTTCACATACCTCCGGCGGTCATAGAAGATATTATCATTGGCGCTCCTTTAAATCGATGAGACTCGACTCGGACTACCTCATTATTTGCACTCCTCAAATCAATGGTTTTCCTTTGCGATCCACCTTTGCATCATGTACGATCAGCCAATCCATACCAAGAATAACATCGAATTCATTAAATGGTAGAAGCATCGGATCGGTAGGAAAGCAGATTTCTCGAATTATTAGGGGCATCTCTTGCACACTTTATCAGCGAGTGCGTGTCGACCCAAAGGGTTTGACACTCGAATTATGAACTCGATAGACTCAACAGGTAGAGTCTTCTTTGGATGCTAAGGTTTCACATACATATGAATGAGTAGAGCCGGGTCAATCAATGCAATCACACTAGTATCAAAGAGAGTAAAAGTACCAATGATAACGTCGGGGAGGATGCCTCCTCTCGTGCTTGATGGCATATGCTCTAGCGAGAGTACGGGTCTCGGATCGGACAGCCGTATTAGAGGCTCCTCTCTGAATACCACCCCTACCTCCGAGAGATTCTCGGGGCCTACCTCCACCGTCGTTCCACTAGGTCTTGCACCTTGCGTCTTATTCCTCTCATCTAGCTCCGTGCAATCTCTAATGAAGTGGTCCTTGAACCGCATCCATAACAGCCCTATTAATGACTTACCCCAACATTCACCTAGGTGTCGTCTTCCACATTGGGGGCATTCAGGTCTCTCTTGACGATTATTGCCCACACTAGCTACTTGAAGTAGCTCGGGAGTCCATCAATGGTGGGGCTCTAATGGAAATTCCTTGATCGTCCTCGACTTCTTGGTGTCCTCCACGAACCTCTTTACAGCCGAGAACGGAGCTTTACTCGTCGATCTTTTACGGTAATCTCTTGCTTCAAATTCAGCCTTCTTCTTCTCCTTCCCAAGTTCTTCCGCCTTGCGAGCTCGTTCGACTAGTGTCACGAACTCCTTTATCTCCAAAATTCCCACTAGTAACTTTAACTCTTCATTCAATCCTTCTTCAAATCTTTTGCACATCGCAACCTCATCAGCCACACACTCCAGAGCATACCGACTAAGTCTTACGAACTCATGTTCGTATTCGAGATCTGATCATACGGCCTTGCTTGAGTTCCAAGAACTCCTTACGCTTCGATCAATGAACCGTTGACTAATATATTTCTTCGAAATTCGTTTGAAAGAAATCCCAAGTAACTTGTTCCTTTGGGACTATGGAAATCAAGGTCCTCCACCAATAGTAGGTGAGTCTACTTAACAAAGATATAGCACACTTAAGACATTCATCGGTGTGCATGACAATTCATCAAACACTCTAATGGTGTTATCAAGCGAACTTCGGCCCTTTCGGCGTCGGCGTCGGTAACTATGGCCTTAAACTCCTCATTACGCTTCCTAATCAAGTCCACGGTGGTTTACTCAGCCTCACGGGATCGATGGCGATGGCATTACCGGCTCTTGGGGTGGAGTATTTAAATTCGGAATGGTTGGACAGCCGGGTCGGTTCGGGCATATTATGCGACCCACTCATTCATCATGGTGAAGAAGGCTTGTTTCGCCCTTCATTTTGATTATTCGCGGATGGTGAGGCTCAACAGGCGGTGTCCCTTGTCGGAGCAGCCGCTACACCTTCAACGTCATCCGCCAAGGGTCTCTCTATCCGGGTTCCATTGCTATTTAAAACAAAAATTTCAACCGTCGAAGTCATCACATTATTCAGCACTAACAATTTGGCATGTATAGCTAGACTCACACGCTATGGTAGTCCTAGAACCGACTAAACCATAGCTCTGATACCAATAAAATTGTAACACCCTAACTCGTGACCGTCGCGGTGTCGGACACGAGAGGTTAACGACCAAATCCTCTCAAGGTACCAACCAATTTGTCATTTCCAGTCAGGCTGGAAAACTGCGTCACCGTCGCCTTAAAAATCATATCTCGAGTTTCAAAACTCGGAAACTGGTTTTGTAAATTTTACCTGAATTTAGACTCACATACCCATCCATGGATTTATTTCTAGAATTTTGGTCGGCCCAATTGGTACAGTTTATTAGTTAAAGTCGCCCATGTTACAGGGATCGACTGCTCTGACCTTTGCGCGTTACAACTTGAATATCTCTCTGTACAGGGCTTTAATACTGGTGTCGTTTGTTTCTAATGAAACTAGACTCAAAATGGAATCTGTACATATAAGGCATGACTCCTAATTCTTTCTGGATAATTTATGGTAAATTTTCAAAGTCGCGTCAGGGGACCCAGAAACCGTTCTGGCCCTGTCTCACGAGAACTTTAATATTTCTCAGTATACTGCTCATATGGTCGTTTCGTTTCATCCATATGAAAATAGATTCATCAAGGTTCAATTTCATAATTTACCCACTATTTAATTCTACTTCTACTATTTTTAGTGATTTTCAATCTCATCTCACTGCTGCTGTCCGCAACAGTTACTGCAGTGACTATGCCAATTTCATGAATCTTTCCTTGGCCTTAATCATCCATCATACATGACACAAATTGTGGCCACCTTATCAAAATTAGAGTTTCTAAGACTCGTGGCTATAGGTTCTAGCATCCCACTCGGCGACCACATAGGCCATTTTCACATGGCTTAAAGTTTACAACCCACAATTCGACAAAATATAATAGCCTATACATGCCAAATGTTCTTCAACAACGAAAACAATACCACAAGATTTCAGCCGGTGTGATGACTTCAACGACGGTCCCGATCCATAAGCAATACGAATCCGAGAGACCTAAAATGGGTGACAAGAAAAAAACACGAGTGAGTTTACAACTCAGTAAGTCATAAGCATTCATCAATCCAGCGTCGATCCAACGCAACATGTACAAAAAGCGAGGCTAGGTACTCATCCATATCGAATCTATACCATAATACCTCGGACCTTTCGGTCCAATCTCGTACCAAGTCATACATCCACATTTCATATTCTACACAACAAGATAATCGAAGCATTTTACACATTAACTCATTTTCCAGCACAACCATACAATTTCAATCATCACATAGATTTAAGGCTTACCAATTCAACCCCAAGCATGAGCGTATTCTCTATTCATCATGAGCTCGAGGTACTTACCCGATCCGCTGTCCGGATTAACTCGATAATGTCGCACACTCAGTGCCAATTGTAATACAAGAGCATATAGTGAATCCGCACACTTAGTGCTATATATTTTCAGCTCGCACACTTAGTGCTATATAATTTTCAGCTCGCACACTTAGTGCTATATAATCAAACTCGCACACTTAGTGCTGTACAATTTTAAACCCGCACACTTAGTGCCAATCTTGTCACCGTGTCCATTTATACCCGCACACTTAGTGCGAGACCAATACCTTATGCATTTTGCTGCCTTTATACATTCAACAATGGCATCATTCCATACACATACATTTCCATTTACACATCAATTCATTTAAACACAATTGTGTATATATTATGGTCATTTACATCAACACCAAATATATGTAATGACTTACCTTATATTGGATGAAACGATTTCCAATCGACTACTCGATTATCTTTCCTTTGCCTTTGCTTGATTCTCCACCTCTAGCTTCTTGAGCTAAATTTAACAAATAAATTGGTTTTATCATTTGAGCATCGGAAGAGGAATTCAAGATGCCTAGCCAATATATAAATATCTACTCATTAGGCATCAAAGTCGCATATGTACAAAATCATGAATCGAACTCAACACCTTAGTTAGTATTCCTCTTAGCGAATTTTCTAAGCCAAGAATAGGCATCAATATGCTTGCCTCTAACCGAATGCATGCACACCAATTTCCCCTCATGTGGCGAATATGCATGTCCATGTTGAGGCCGATTCGCATAATACCACACAAAAACAGCATGCATTTTACTAACTAATGCATTACATATTGTAGCTCAATACACATCTCTCATGTACTACATAACCGAAAACATCATCCCAAGCAAATATATACCTTGAAATAGTATATATGTCATACCAATTCATCATGTGCAAACACATATTCAAAGCTCAAATCTTACCTACCATGCAACATGCATGAATCATACTTAATGGATATACCATGACCGAATACATCACAACACCATCATTTTGGTCATGATTAAGCAAAGAACTTAATGTCTCACTCAAAAATACTAAAAAGAAAGTCCAAGAGCCATCAATCCCCATCACGTACACCATTAACAAGCTTCATATTTAACATGCAATGGCATTAACACAAAATCCACCTTGGCCAAATACCATTTCCATGGCATAACAAGGATTTGAACCATGGCTAACATGCACATCAAGTTAGCAACCAAAACAAGCATGAATCTCATGACACAACCTCAAACATACCTTAATCTTGATGCAAGTATAGCCAAATCCTTCTAGTTCTCTTCTAAACCAAGCATGAAGCAAAAATCCTCCCTTTTTCCTTAGTATTTTCGGCCAAAGAAGAGAAAATGGATGAACAAAATTTTTCTTTTCTCTTCCACAATGCACGGCAAGGGAGGGGGTTTCACTCACATACACACACATTTTTTTTCTTTCTTTATTACCCATACTCATTTGTTTATTGTTTCTCCCTAGTGCACCAACAAAACATGTTTCATGACATGTTTAGCCCATGATTCCTTGTCATGGCGGCCACTTCATGTTAGGGGAAATTTGACATGCAAATCCTTATTTTTGCATGTATTATCAACTAGTCATCCCACATTTCCCCATCATACTTTCAATGTTTACTACTAGGCCCTTTCTAGTGAAATTCACATTTATAACTCTAAATCGAAACATCAAAATGTCACACATGAATTAACACATATTATAGGCATCAAAATAAATTGTAAATTATTTTTATGCCTCGATTTAATGGTCCGAAACCACATCCCGACTAGGGTCAATTTTGGGATGTCACAGACTCCCTAAGCTCTTGAGCTTGAATAAACAAATTTAATCTATTACAAACCAATTATACAAACTCATGGCCGAATATAACAAGAAGACTACTAGATTCTACTAGCCACTCATTGCTCTATTATTAACCTTACTTAATTATAAACGCATTCGGCAATTTGATAATTAAGTTCATATCATGGTATCATAACTCAACATTTATCAATATATCGTTAACAAAATATGCTCATGTCAAATTTACTCCCAATCACATCTCAAAATTCAGCAAGCTTAGAACTCATTTAATAATTAAATTCGGTAGCTTAATCACTTTGCTAACTACTTATGCATATAATTCAATGATTTTTACATCATCTTACAATCACCATTATTCAAGACTTTGAGATTTCCACAAATGTTCATCTAATGCCTCTAGGCCGAATGTAATATTGCATCCAAATTCACATAGTTTTTTTGTTATATCTAATTCTAATGTACCTAACCATAATTCAATTCAACATTATAAACCATTATCACCCATTTAGCCGAATATACCACATTAATTTTTTAACATTACCCATGTAATTACCTATAGGTTCTTATACCTTAAATTCACACATTTAACCTTTTAATGCCTATTGATCATTCCTTTGGTCTTAACCTAAATGATGACTCTCATTCTCCATATTTCAACCGAATTTTTTTATAGCATGAAGACTTTCATACATTTATAAAAACTTTCATAACTCATTTGGCCTTATCAAGAACCATTTAACACGCAAGGAAAATAATCATAGAGGAAGAAATTAACATTCTAAATAGACTCAATCTTTGACCGAATGTACAAGGTGCCTCTAAGCCACTCATCCAAAAATCTTTACCCCATTCTAGTCATTCCCCCATTGTTCCATGCAACATGAAAATAACCCCTAATTCCAACACTTAATCATCGGCATATTGCTCAAATCACCATAAGAAATCTCAACTTTCTTGACATTACCAAGAGTGCATCCACAATTTAACTTAGGATATTATAAAGCCAAATCAACAAATTCAAAGCTTACCTCCTAATAGCTAAAGATGAATGCGAATTGCTCTAGGTAAGTTTTCCTTCTTTTCATCTTTGTTTAATTTGGAGAGTGGTATGAGAAGAAGATGAACACCATCCTCCTTCTTCTCTTTTATTTAATTCCTTTTATTACAATTATTAAATCATTGGTTAATACAAAATTATTTTAATTTTGAATTAGTGGAGCATTATCTTTCCTTGGCGGCCACTATGTTTATCATGGGCAAATTGACATACAAAACCACTCTTTTCAATGCATGTACTATTAGACTATTATAAGATTAACCTCTCACTTTCCAACAATGTTTCATATAAGTCCATTTAATAAATTCACATAAAATGATAAAATTAATGCATGAAACTTTCACACATGCATTTACTCACATCAAAAACACAGAATATAACTTTTAATTTCTTATAGGACTCGGTTTCGTGGTCCCGAAACCACTTTCCGACTAGGGTCAATATAAGGCTGTCACATGCCCCTTTGCTCATACTGAGGTAGCATGGATTGGGACAGTTCATACCAACGACTCAGGGGTTGGCTCAAAGTGAGTTTTGTGACATCCTAATTTGACCCTAGTCGGAAAGTGGTTTGGGACCACTAAACCGAGTCTTATAAGTAATTAAAAGTTATATTCTATGTTTATGATGTTAGTAAATGCATGTGTGAAAGTTTCATGCATTAATTTGATCATTTCTATGTGAATTTATTAAATGGACTTGTATGAAACATTGTTGAAAGGTGATAGGCTAATCTTACAATGGTCTAATAGTACATGCATGCAAAAGAGTGGTTTTATATCAATTTGCCCAAAAAAGGAAGAGTGGCGGCCATGACAAGAATATGGGCAAGGGAACATGTTTCCAACATGTTTAGTTAGTGGATTATGTAGAAAAAATAAAGAAATGAAAAAAATGAGCATGGATGCCCCCTTTTGTTGCCGTGAGTAGAGGAAAAGAAAGGAAAAATTTGTTCATCCATTCTCAAATCTTGGCTGAAAATACTAAGGGAAAAAGGAAGGATTTTTGCTTCATGCTTGGTTTAGAAGAGAACTAGAAGGAGATTTGGTCATACTTGTGTCAAGATTAAGGTATGTTTGAGGTTGTGTCATGAGATTCATGCATGTTTTAGTTGCTAACTTGATGTTCATGTTAGCCCATGGTTCAAATCCTTGTTATGCCATGGAAATGGTATTTGGCCAAGGTTGATATTGTGTTAAAGCCATTGCATGCTAAATGTGAAGCTTGTTGATGATACATGTAATGATGGATTGACTACTCTTGAAATTTCTTTTAGCATTCTTGAGTAAGATATGGAGTTTTCTTTGTTTAACCATGACCAAAAATTGAAAGGGGATGGTGTGGGATGTATTCGCCATGGCATGCTCATAAGTGCGATTTATGCTTGTTGCATGATAGGTAAAATTTGTGTTTTGATATATGTGTATATGTGTTTGTACATGATGTTACAAATGGATTTGAAAATATATGCTAGATTGGGAAAATTTGATTAAATGTTCATGAGATGAAATTAGGTGATTAAAAGATGTTAGTTGACATTGTACATATATATATATATATATATTCGGCCATTAAAGTGAGTATGTAGGTAATGTTGAATCAAGTTTTTGGTGCATATTAGGTTAGGTGTATAATCGACCAAATGGGCGATTAGTAAGAATAGTTGCGAATATACAAGCATACATATGCATGTGTAGTTGAATTATGAATGTTTAGCAAGATGGTTAAACTAGTGATTTATTGATTAAGCTCAAGGAGTTAAAGAAGGAGAATCAAGCAAGGGAAAGCGAAGGTCATCGAGTAGCCGACTTGGAACTATTTTACCCAACACGAGGTAAGTCATTAAGCACGTATTTGATATTGCTTAAATGATTGTAAAATTTATGCAATTGTGTTTAATGGGATGATATATATATATAAATGAAAATGTATGTGTATGGAGTGATGACATTTGTTGAATGTAAAAGAAATAGTGAAATGTGTAGAAAGTTTGCTTTCGGCACTAAGTGTCTTGAACAATACGTGTGTGCGGTGGCGAGATCGGCACTAAGTGTGCGTGCTGGAAATATATGGCACTAAGTGTGCAAGCTGGAAAAATCTGACCTTGGGTGTGCGAGCTCGGAGGGTATGGCACTTGTGTGTGCGGGCTTAAATTACGTGGCACTAAGTGTGCGAAATCGAGTAGTAAGCACTGTGTGCGTACTCTATATATATGGAGGTGTGTCTCCATTGAATTGAGTATGGACAGCGGATCGGGTAAGTACCTCGAGCTCATGACGAATAGAGAATACGTTCATGCTTGGGGTTGAATTTGGTAAGCCTTAAATCTATGTGATGATTGAAATTGTATGGTTGTGCTGGAAAATGAGTTAATGTGTAAAAATGCTTGATTATCTTGTTGTGTAGAATATGAAATGTGGATGTATGAATTGGTGCGAGATTGGACCGAAAGGTCCGAGGTATTATGGTATAGATTCGATATGGACGAGTACCTAGCCTCATTTGTTGTACATGTAGTAGTAACTTTATCGGTGGATTGATGAATGCTTATGACTTACTGAGTTGTAAACTCACTCGGTGTTTTCTTGTCACCCATTTTAGGTCTCTTGGACTCGTATTGTTGCGTGCTCGGAACCGTCGTTGAAGTCATCACACCGGCTGAAATCTTGTGGTATTGTTTTTGTTGTTGAAGAACATTTGGCATGTATAGGCTATTATATTTTGTCGAATTGTGGGTTGTAAACTTTAAGCCATGTGAAAATGGCCTATGTGGTCGTCGAGTGGGATGCTAGAACCTATAGCCACGAGTCTTAGAAACTCAAATTTTGATAAGGTGGCCATAATTTGTGTCATGTATGATGGATGATTAAGGCCAAGGAAAATTCATGAAATTGGCATAGTCTACTGCAGTAACTGTTGCGGACAGCAGCAGTGAGATGAGATTGAAAAATCACTAAAAATAGTAGAAGTAGAATTAAATAGTGAGTAAATTATGGAACTGAACCTTGATGAATATATTTTTATATGGACGAAACGAAACGACCATATGAGCAGTATACTGAGAAATATTAAAGTTCTCGTGAGACAGGGCCAGAACGGTTTCTGGGTCCCTGTCGAGACTTTGAAAATTTACCATAAATTATCCAGAAATAATTAGGAGTCATGCCTTATATGTACAGATTCCATTTTGAGTCTAGTTTCATTAGAAACAAACGGCACCAGTATTAAAGCCCTGTACAGAGAGATATTCAAGTTGTAACGCGCGAAGGTCAGAGCAGTCGATCCCTGTAACATGGGTGACTTTAACTAATAAACTGTACCAATTGGCACAACCAAAATTCTAAAATAAATCCATGGATGGGTATATGAGTCTAAATTCAGGAAAATTTACGAAACCAGTTTCCGAGTTTTGAAACTCGAGATATGATTTTAAGGCGACGGTGACGCAGTTTTCCAGCCTGTCCAGAAATGCCAAATTGGTCGGTACTTTAAGAGGATTTGTCTCGTTAACCCCTCGTGTCCGACACCGGCGATGGTCTCGGGTTTGGGGTGTTACAGTTTTTATATAGAGGAGCCGATTACAAGAGGAGGGTTAGTGAAGTTTCTAGTGCTTGGTAGAAGACTTGTCGATTGGGAGGAAAATCTATTAGCCCCGCTATGACACTGGAATACATAGAATGGAGAGGTAGACGAGTTAATGATAATATCCTTAAGCCAAGTATGGAAGGAGCTCGACCAATGGAGGAATATTTGCAAGTAAGGCCCTCAGAGTTAGAAAATATGAAACAGGAGTTCAAGAGACAAAGCCTGGAGTTCGAGAGGAGGATAGCAAAGCTCAAAGAAGAAAAGATGTACTTGAGTTTGGACGTTGATGTTCAAAAGATGGAAGTCGAGAAAGAGAGGAAAGAAAAAATGAAGATTGAGGAAGATCGAGATGATCTAAGGGAGCATTACAAAAGGGCACAAGTAGCCTTGAGGAGGGCGAGAGCAGGAGGATCTTCGAATCAGTGGCAAAAGGAGGTCCAAGAAGAAAAGGCTAGAGCCGAGTACTGGGAGAGGAAATTCCAAGAAATGCAGGTGCAGAATTTGGCGTTAGAGGAAGAGAATAAAGGATTGAAGACCAAGGTAATGGAACTTGGAAAATCTCTACGTTGGTACCAAAACCATAATTCTACGGTCGAGTTAAAGGGGATAAGAAGCAAGGTTGAAGATTTGGAGGTGGCATTGCATGACGGTGAACTCCGGGTTAAGCTCAAGGTGCAAGAGGATTATCTGAGAGGAGAGCTACATC
>NW_026441215.1:300000-376215 GCF_025698485.1 Gossypium arboreum | reverse complement strand
AACAACATGGCATGCGAGAAATGACAATAGTCAAACATGCATTTAGGTCAATTTAACCCTAGGGGTATTTCGATAATTTATCTCCTCGGGGTAAAACTGTAAATTTTCCACTTTTAAAGATATTTTAGTAATTTATCTATTTTAGGGTTTTTCATGCATATTCCTACCTTTCACGTACTAACGTAATGACTACTGAGGGTTCTTACGAATTGGGCCGTTGGCCCATCATTCCAATTTTGGCCCATTAAGCCCAAAAATATTGAGGGCACAGAAATCATGCACTTTGCAATCCAAATTTTGCAGTTTACCAAAAACATTAATCGATTTACCTCACGAGCATTCGCACACTCGTAAATCTATAAAATACCGATTTTCGCCTTTCGCTTTTCGACTTTTGCCGATCCGACTAAGAAAGAGGGTGTTAGTTACACACATTTGCGACGATATCTTGTGAGATCCACACACGAACCGCCTACAATTGGACTACTAACACATTAATCTAACTATTCAAATACGAACTACGATTAACCCCTTATAATATTCGCCAACCACACCTACAGATCATAGTAAGCTTATAAGAAAACAATAAGCAACTCATTAACAAATTTTTGTCAATGTTTACCACATAATCATAATTTCACTGCAAGCTGTCTTCCTGAGCAATAGTCACTAAATTATTTATAACTGGAGCTACGAAACTCCAAATAAAGTTTCGTTAATTTTCCCTGAAAATAGACTAATATGTCTTCTATCCATAAAATTTTCATAATTTTTGGTATGGCCAATCAATACCAGATTTTTCTTAAAGTTTCCCATGTTTCACTGTTTGACTAATCTGACCACTCTTCATTACGAATAAAATTTCTCATTGTACAGAATTCAAAATATATTATCGTTTATTCCATTTGAAACTAAACTCATTAAGCTTTAATTACATAATTTATGCAGCTTCTAACTCATCTCCCACAATTTATGGTGATTTTCCAAAGTCACGTTACTGCTGCTGTCCCAAGCAGATTTATTACCAAATCACTCTTTCACACCTAACTTGCATGCTTGTTATTTAAACATGTATATCACCAATCAATCATCACATATCTATGATTTTACTTAAGTATAATCTCCATTTCATCATTTTAAAGCACAACATGTTAGCTGATTTTTCCTTTTAACATCTAAGGCACATGCATGCTCATTTGTTTAGCTCAACTTCACCTATCTTCCATTTTTCATCAAAAGAACATGAAACAACAATGATTTCCTTCATTTTAATTCATGACTAAATGCTCACAACACAACTAAAAACCAAAATATGCTTTACGAGTTAAGGTAGAATCGAGAAGAACTCATGAATATCAAGATAGAAGCAAACTACCATGAACTTACCTTCAATTTTCTTCCCCAAGTGACTGAACATTCAAGAGCTTTCTCCTCTCCTTTCTCTTCTCTAACTTCAGGCTATGATGAACAAAGATGGACAAAACTTTGTTCTTTTCACCCCTTTTTCTTTTAATAAAATTTCATATTTCATCCATTTAATTCTTTAATACAAAAGACATGAAATGCCCATCATGGAACATTTACCTAAACCATTATCATGGAACATTTACCTAACCCATTATCATGGAATATTTACCTAACCCATTATCATGGAACATTTACCTAACCCATTATCATGGAATTTTTACCTAATCTATTATCATGAAACATTTACCTAACCCATTATCAATTTGTACCATGAATTATGGATATCAAGTGCTCATATTGTCTACAACAACATGATGGCTAGCCACTTCATGTAAAATGGGAGGTTTGTCATGAAAATCCTCCTATTTTGCACTCCTATTTATTTGGCCATTTCAATTTAGCCTATAGCATTTTCAAACATTTTCACATAGGTCCTATTTCATAATTTCACTCACAAATGACAAAATCAAAGCATGAAATTTTGCCAACATTCACAGAATTCTCGAAAATTGGGGCGTTACAGATACTGTGCCGGCTAATACAAAATTCAATGAGATGGAAGATAAAGGGGGAGGGGAGGGTTGATTTTCAGCCATATAATCGTCAACAACCACTCTGCCAGCTGAAAGATTAAGGCCTTACTTTAATAGCAATGTTGACAACTTTAAAAGCTCATATTTAAATTACTCTTGCCACTAATACAAAAATATTTATAAAAAAGTAATAATTTAAACAATATAAATTAATAAATAATTCATAAATTATTTTAAAAAATTACACGAATTGTCGTCTCCTACTACCCATATTTATCAAAGGAAAAACGGGTAAAACATATGCAATTACCAAGCCTAATTTTGGGAAATTTAGGTTGGTGGAAAAAACCTATTATGACTGAAAGGCATAGTATAAAATTCTTCAATCCTATTATCTCCTCTAAACGATCAAAACTTAAGCCCCATAGCATCCCTCTATCTTTCTTCGATTTCTCCACTTTTATCGTGTTGCCTAAGATCACCGCCACCGTCAATCCCACCATTATCGGTAGTGAGAACACGGTGTTCACGAATACATTAAACTGAAAAACACATTCACTTTGTTTTACCCTCTTTTATCATTGAAGATTATAGGATTGGAGTTTTTTTTTTCAAAAAAAAAACACTTACTCAGGCTACATCGCTGTGAGCGAGGCCATGATGGGATGGGTTCCAATATTGGTTGAAGAATTGAGGGATGGAAATCCCTGAGAAGAGTGATAATCCTGTTATGATAAAGTTCTCGTGTAATTCGTGTTTCTGAATTGCAGACATGATTTACTAATATTAGATAAACCAATACTTAGTCCTAAATGAAATAATTTTTTTTCATCTTGGTCCATATTTGTCTTTGACAAAATTGGGAAATTTGTTCATGAACTTGGATTCGGATGATGTAACACTTTTAATTTATGAAGGCATCACCTAAAATTTTAAAATCTAAAAAATGTAAGAAATATACTAAAATATTAATTAAAAAATCAGAGATGGCATAGTAGAATTTAATAATATCATTTTAGTGTACTTTAATGGAATCTAAATTTAAGGATTAAATTGAGAAAAGTTATCAAGTTCTTAAACTAATATGACCTTTTATGCTAAAAAAAATTTATATCGAGCTCGAATTTGGATTAGTCGAGTAAAGATCTATATGACACCCCAAACTCGACCGGGACGGTCCGACCTGGATTTCGAGCGACACATTAGCCACTTGGATTAGTCGAGTAAAGATCTATATGTACTAAACAATACTAAAATTTTGAGTAATAAATAAATTGATTGTAATAGCCCAAATTTACCCGGGCCCATGCAATGATATAAACAAAATTTGTAAACTAAAATAAATAAATGTCCTTATTGAAATGTCCAAATTACAAATAAATAGGCCTAAAGGGCCCGATAGCCCATACTTGGTTACATTAAAAAACCCTTAGCCTGATAGCCTAAACCCGTTTACATTGGTAGCCCAACAGATGACCCAGAACCAATAGCCCCAAATACCTAAACCAGACCCAAACTAGCAAGGCCCACTGCCTAAATCGAATCTGGAAACCCTAGGGTTTCCAGAAGCTTCGCGCTGCAAACACCCAATAGTCGCGCCTCTTCGTCTCGCGCCGTTCCAGTGGCCCTCCATTAGCGCAGTGACTCTGGCTCCATATCGCCCCATAATCGGTGCATTCACCGCCAGATTTCTCGCTGTCACCTGCAAAAAGAGAAAGAAAAACATAGCAAACGTGGCAAGAATCGAGCAGAGAATATACAGATTTGTAAATAGAGGCTATAAAAAGCCAAATGAATTCACTATAATAGGACCCCCTTTTTTATATACATACGAAAATAGATACAAAAAAAAAAAGATATGCATATACAGTGAAGAACGAAATAAAGGCATTTTTTTTAAAAGGTGATTCAGTTGTCTATTCGTTTCTGTTTTTTTTTTTTTTTTTTTTTGCTTATGAATTATTTTTTCTTGAAAGAGGTTGTTAGTATTTAAAGAAAGAAGGTTACCTGTGTTTCGCCTGAAAGGACGAAGGTTTTTAACCTTTCGACCACTGCATACGATGGCGCGTGTGGCGTGTGGACATGTGCTGCCCAGTAGTCGGAGACTGGAGCCCAGACTGCCCTCTCCTCTCCCATTTCAGAGAGTTTCAAAGTTTTTTTTAAAACAGTTTCTAAAATGAGTTTTGGGCCAAAAAATGACTTAAATAGCATAATAGAAACGGTGTCATTTTTACTTAATCTGATAAGTACCAAAACGACGCTGTTTAAGCCCAAGATCCGCATGTTGACCCGAAACCCGGATAAGATCCGCGTGTTTTTGGTAAATGGGCTAATTGCCCAATTGGTCCTTCCGCATTTTTAATCTTTACAATTTCATTTTTTTATTTTAAATTTACCACAATCTTTTTACGATTAATTCAATCTAATCCTAATGGTTATTGAAGCCTATTCTGGGAACGACGTCGTTTTATGGAATTAGGGCTAATTGCCCAATGAGTCCCTTTGAATTTAACGCAAATTTCAATTAGGCCCAAAATTTTCCATTTATTTGTAATTAACCCTAATTTTTTTAATTAAATTTAATTTTAATCTCCTTTCTTATATAAATTCAATTTTTTTAAATACTATATATTTTATAAACATTAGTTATATATAAAAATGTATATATAGTATTTATCTTTGTATATTATTTATTATATTATTTATTATATTATTATATATTATATTACATACATTTTACTATATATATATTATTTTATATATTATCTATCATATTATTTATATTATTATATATTTTGTTTATAAATTTTATTATATGTTATATATTTTACCATATATTTCTCCTTACATTACTTTTATTTTATTATGAAATATACATTATTTTATTACTCATTAATTACATATGTTTTTAAATTTTTATTATTAAATATGTGTAATATCGATATTTAGCATATTATTTTTAATATATTAAGCTATTATATCCTATAATATGATTTATATATATTAATCATTTTTTAAAAGGGTTCTCCTTTATCATTCTTATATTATTCTAAATATTTTTAAAATATCTTTATTTTTATTTTATTTGATTTATATTTTATATGCTTATGATTTGCTCATTTATTTTTGTTTTTTATTTTTTAGTATTGTTTTAGTAGGTTAAATATGTATAGATTATTTGTTATTTTATGTTATTGTTTTATATATTCACATGAGGAATAATTATTTATGTTGATTTAAGTTACATCTGCATGAAATATTATTATATATGTTATGCAATTTTTATTGTTGTATTCATTATGCTCTACGTTGTATTTTACATGTAACGATGATGTATGTATATTTATGTTATCTATGATCATGTATGCATAAAATAACGATATTGTGTAATTTATGCCATTATTCATCATCTTTTATTATATTTGCATGGAATATTAAAGTAGGTATCATGTAGGATAATTTATTTAATATTGATCCTTTGTAATATGTTAAATGCATCATCACTTTAAAAACTTTATATTTCATTCGATCCAAAAAAGAATTTAAAAATAAGGCAATGTTTTTTGGCAGGTAGGAATTCGGGAAGTAGTGCCCTAATATGCTGGGTTGCGATTTCCAGTTTGTCTAAATGCCTAAAATATCCTTCTAAATAAATTTTGAAAATCACGAGATGATTTTAGTTATGAAAGTTTAAGAATATCGTGTCCAATCATGCTGGATGTGATATTTATATTCTTTTGAAGAGAAGGAATCTTGATTCTTTTTAACTCAAATTATTATGGTTTTAAAAGAGATCTTATTTTTGAATTCTTTCAAACTTTTGACATTAAAGCAAAATTATTCAATTTGGTACCAATTTTGGGCGTTGCTAGGGTGCTAACCCTTCCTCCTACATAACCGACTCTCGAACCTATTTTCTCACAATTTCGAAGACCAAAATATTTTATAAGCCGATCCAATCACACCTAGAAAGGTTGGTGGCGACTCCCCTGTTTTCAAAACACCTCCCTTTTAAAATAGGTTTATACATTGATAATAAACTAAGTTTTCTTCTAAAGCTAAACCAATGTTCAAAAATATTTGTTTTCAAAACTTCGATAGCTTACTAGGCCATTTTGGTGGCTAATGTAATCTTTTGAATTCAAGTCTAAAGTCTAGGCCGGGTTGGGGACGTTACATTTGGTGGCAACAGTGCTTAGTTTTTCTAAATTTGCATTGTGAAATTTTGATATATGTTTGCATGCGTGCATCGAAAAGGGGTATTTTGGGAAAAACCACGCCATAAGATTTTTGAAAATTTTATTTTTCTGTAGGAAATTCAATCCAAGATTGCTGTAAAAAATTTAGATAAATTTAAAACTTTAGATTGTGAACATTTAGGAGGATAAATAATGCTTCAACTTTTGTTTGAAAACTATAGATATACTTTAGATTTAAAACTTTCGAAAGATCACTATGAACACCCAAGGCCGACGTGGTAGGGGTTGGCTACGTAGGGCTGCACCTATAGAGTTACCCATTGTCCAGGGATAAAACCCAATACCAGAGGAGGATTATGTTGAGAACGAAAATGGTGACGACACGATGACCTAGGTGATGTTGAGGATTTTACAAAGGGTTGCTGGAGCCCAAACTGGATCGAGGAGCCGGGGATCCGTTGCAGAGAGGCTCCGAACGAATGGGTTAGAAATGTTCAAAAGTGTTGCTAGAAAAAATCCAATGGTGGCTGAGTATTGGATGGAGTCAGTGGAGAGAATTGTGAAGGATTTAGACTGTACTTCGGAGCAGAAGTTGAAGAGCACTATGTCCTTGTTAAGAGAAGAGGCATATCATTGGTGGTAGTTTTCCATAAGAGGTATGCAAGTTTACCGCATAAATTGAAAATACTTTCAAGAGGCCTTCCGGAAAAAGTATTTGGGCACTAGGTATGCGGAGGCTCATAGGCTCAAATTTGTCGACCTAAAACAAGGAGACAAGTTCGTAGTAGAATATGAGGTTGAATTTGTAGCACCCCAAACCCGGCCCAGACGTTATGGTCGAATCCGACATGCCACATCGAAGCGTTCAAAACATTTTATATTGTTGATCCAGAAAAACCTACTTAGTGTTTTAAAAGATAATTTCATTATAGGTTAAAGTGAATGGAAGCTGTGCACCAGGTAGGAAACCGGAAAAGTAGAGGTGAGTCTATCGGACTACTTAAGTACCAAGCTCCCTTCGGATCCAATCCTAGACATGCACACCGCCATTGCCACACCTTAACGTCATGTATATTTCTAGGAAACCGATTTGATTGAGTCAAATTTAGGAAAAGTGATTAATTTTGGAAAATACTTTCATTGCGGAAGCTTTGCTTGTTGTCGTGTTATTTTGAAATCAATTGTTATTTTTTTTTTGAAAACGCGCCCTAAAGCTATCCAATTTCAACAGTTAAAATAAGTAATACCTATCTTAGTAATACATATTAAAACTATCAAAAATAATTAAGCGGCCTTATTTCATTTAAAAACCCAAAACTTCAAACGTAAATAAAAGGATGTCCAGTTCACGGAAGAAAATCAAACTTTGAGCGGTGGCCACTCCAATTCCCTCACGACTCCAAGCCCACTATGGTTGGGGATTTCTGCGTGGATGAAAATAAAAGGGGTGAGTTTGGGAAACTCGGTGTGTAAGGAAAACCCATTCAAATCCCAAGTCACTCAAGCCTATTGGGCCTAAGCCCATTCAGTAATGATGGTACTAGACCGAGCCCTTTTGATTACAATAACTGGGCCTTAGCCCTTATTCAGATAACAAGTATGGCCCATAGGCCCATTTAAAATACATGCAACATCAATAACATATGCAAGCCCATTTGGGGAGACTACTCAACCCACTAACCACTACACTCCACCCGTACCACCATACACTCCATGTGGGATAGCTCAACCCACCCAAATTAACACTCCACAGCTTGCAAAGATTCTTGCTCGATTATCGATAAATTGAGGCAAAGCCTCGACGTGGACAAGCCACTTTTAGTACTTCCTCCGTCAATATCCCAATCCCATGCATCGATAATAACAACATGGCATGCATAAATAACAACATCAAACATGCATTTAGGTCAATTTAACCTAGGGGTATTTGGTAATTTATCTACTAGTGTAAAACGTAAATTTTCCACTTTTAAAGGTATTTCAAGAATTTATCTATTTTAGGGTTTTTCATGCATATTCCTACTTTTCACGTACTAACGTAATCACGTCTCGAGGGTTCTTACGAATTGGGCCGTTGGCCCATCATTCCAATTTTAGCCCATTAAGCCCAAAAATATCGAGGGCACGTAAATCATGCACTTTGCGGTCCAAATATTGCAGCTTACCAAAACATTAATCGATTTACCTCACGAGCATTCGCACACTCGTAAATCTACAAACTACCGATTTTCGGCATTTCGATTTTCGACTTTTGCCGATCTAGACTAAGAAAGAGGGTGTTAGTTACACACACTTTTGCGATATATCTTGTGAAATCCACACACGAACCGCCTACAATTGGATTACTAACACGTTAATCTAACTATTCAAATACAAACTACGTATTAACCCCTTACAATATTTGGCCAACCACACCTACAGATCATAGTAAGCTTATAAGAAAACAATAAGCAACTCATTAACAAATTTTTGTCAATGTTTACCACATAATCATAATTTCACTGCAAGCTGTCCTCCTGAGCAATAGTCACTAAATCATTTATAACTGGAGCTATGAAACTCCAAATCAAGTTCCGTTAATTTTCCTTGAAAATAGACTCATATATCTTCTATCCATAAAATTTTCAGAATTTTTGGTTTAGCCAATCAATACCAGATTTTTCTCAAAGCTTCCCATGTTTCACTGTTTGACTAATCTGACCACTCTTCATTACGAATAAAATTTCTCATTGTACAGAATTCAAAATATATTATCGTTTATTCCATTTGAAACTACACTCATTAAGCTTTAATTACATAATTTATGCAGCTTCTAACTCATCTCCCACAATTTATGGTGATTTTCCAAAGTCACGTTACTGCTGCTGTCCCAAGCAGATTTATTACCAAATCACTCTTTCACACCTAACTTGCATGCTTGTTATTTAAACATGTATATCACCAATCAATCATCACATATCTATGATTTTACTTAAGTATAATCTCCATTTCATCATTTTAAAGCACAACATGTTAGCTGATTTTTCCTTTTAACATCTAAGGCACATGCATGCTCATTTGTTTAGCTCAACTTCACCTATCTTCCATTTTTCATCAAAAGAACATGAAACAACAACGATTTCCTTCATTTTAATTCATGACTAAATGCTCACAACACAACTAAAAACCAAAATATGCTTCAAGAGTTAAGGTAGAATCAAGAAGAACTCATGAACCTCAAAATAGAAGTAAGGAACCAAGAACTTACCTTCAATTTTCCTCCTCCTAGTGACCGAATACTCAAGAGTTTTCTCCTCTCCTTTCTCTTCTTTAACTTTCAGCTATGATGAACAAAGATGGACAAAACTTTGTTCTTTTCACCCCTTTTTCTTTTAATAAAATTTCATATTTCATCCATTTAATTCTTTAATACAAAAGACATGAAATTCTCATCATGGAACATTTACCTAACCCATTATCATGAAACATTTACCTAACCCATTATCATGGAACATTTACCTAACTCATTATCAATTTGTATCAATTTGTACCATAAATTATGGATATCAAGTGCACATTTTGTCTACAACAACATGATGGCTGGCCACTTCATGTAAAATGGGAGGTTTGTCATGCAAATCCTCCTATTTTGCACTCCTATTTATTTGGCCACTTCAATTTAGCCTATAGCATTTTCAAACATTTTCACATAGGTCCTATTTCATAATTTCACTCACAAATGACAAAATCAAAGCATGAAATTTTGCCAACATTCACAGAATTCCCGAAAATTAGGGCGTTACAAAATTCCTGAGGCTCAGTGGATATGCTCAAGCTATGATCACCAAGAAGTAGGATAAATGCTTGAGGATCAAAAATGGGATGCGTTTCGACCTCAAGATTCAAGTTGCTCCACACTAAAAATGAGTGTTTTAGACCCTACTGGAGAAAGCCAAAATAGTTGAAGAGATTAAACTAGTGAATCATGAACAACGAGAGAAAAGTAAGGTCCTGGTTAAAAGAGATTTTGGTTCCACTAGTTCAAACTTTCATCCTGTAAAACGATTTAGAGAGGGTAGACCGCAGGCAAGGGGCGCAATAACTAACTCTAGGGGTATGGTTTACTATTGTAAATATTGTAGAAACTACCACTTGGGAGATTGTCGGAAGAAAATGGGTGCTTGTTTGAAATGCGAATTAATGGAGCATTTGATGAAAGATTGTTCTCGCTCGAGTAATCAAGCACAAACTTCGACCCAAAATCAGGGAGTGGGCTAGCTACCTCTCAAGGGCTGTTGGCAAAACAGGGCTACAAATAATGTAGCAACATGTGACACCCCGAATGTGACCCTAGTCGGAGAGTGGTTTCGGGACCACGAAACCGAGTCACAAGAATAATTAAGTGTTATATTCCGTACTTATTGTATGTGGAATTGGTATGCGTAAATATTTCGTGTCTCGATTTTTATTAATTAGGTGCTAAATTATAAGAAAGGACTTAGTAGTGAACTTTGAAAGTACGATAGGGAAATAGGTGATGACTAATTAAAGCATGCATGCAAAATAATGGACTTGCATGTCAAATTCCCCTTTCTACAAGTAATGGCCGCCATGACAAAGAATATGGGTCAAACATGTCATGAAACATGTTTTGTTGGGCATTAGGGAGAAATAGTAAACAAATAAGCATGGGTAAGAAAAGAATGAAAAAAAAAATGTGTGTGAGAGAGTGGCATACCCCATTGCCGTGCAACCAAGAAGAGAGAAACAAAAAAAAATTTGTTCATGCTTGCTCTCTCCCTTTTTGGCCGAAAATACTAAGAGGAAGAAGGGATTTTTTTTTGCTTCATTTCCTTTGTTGAGAAGAGATCTAGAAGGTGATTTGGCTAAATTTGCATCAAGATTAAGGTATGTATGAGGTTGTGTTGGGAGTTTCATGCATGTTTTGGTTGCTAACTTGATGTGCATGTTAGCCATGGCTCAAATCTTTGGTATGCCATGGAAATGGTATTTGGCCAAAGTTGTTATAGTGATAAAGCCATTGCATGCTAAGTGTGAAGCTTGATGATGATGCATGCAATGATGGATTTTCTACTCATGAGTAAGATTTTGAGTTTTCTCTTTGTTTTATCATGATTAAAGTTGAAAAGGAGCATGATTGTCATACTTGGCCATGATGCATTCTTGAGCATGATTCATGCTTCTTGCATGTTAGTTAAAAGTTTGTGTTTTGGATGGCTATGGACACCTTGAAAATTCGCCATGCTCATATATGCATATATATGATTGCACATTATGTTTGGTTATGAACTAAGTGATGAATATATTGATTTAAAGAAGAAAATGTGGAAGAATGCTTGTGAAATTGCAAGCACAATTGCCTAGCACACATATAAGTGCTTGATGCTATATTATAAGTTTTGGGCCACAATGTGCAAAGCATAAATTAGTAGATTGCATGCTGTTTTTGTGAGGTATTAAGTGCAAAATTGACCTCAACATGTACATGAATATTCGGCCTTGGGTAGCCTATTGAAGGCCTTAGCATTTCCTTGATGCTCAAATAAATTGTATTGAATTGCTTGATGTAGTATAAAATGTGCATGACCATTGTGTATTCAAGCTAAAGAGTGGCCATATGACCATTTAAAATCCTTGTCATATTCGCCATAAGCAAGCACAATGAGGTTTTAATAAATTGAATTTGTTTGAATTAGCTCAAGAGCTAAGAGGGCCACAATTGGACAAGGGAAGGAAAAGGTGATCGAATAGCCGAAAAAGCCGTTCGACAACATCCGAGGTAAGTCCTCAAGAAGTGACCTTACTTGAATTATGTGAGATGAAATATGGATGTGTATGATTATTGATTATGTGTGTATGAGTATTTGAATTCCACCGGGCTAAGTCCCAAGGCGAATATGCTAATGATATTAATTGTGTTTGAGCCTTAGTAACGAAAATGAAATATGTATGTCCAATGATTATTGATGTATGTGTGCATGAGAAATTGAATGATATCCGGGCTAAGCCGAAGACAATTATGCTGAAATTATATCCGGTTAAGACCGAAGGCAATTGTGCTAGTGGTTATATCCGGGCTAAGGCCGAAGGCATTCGTGCGAGTTATTCTATCCGGCTAAGACCAAGGCATTTGTGCACGTGATTATATCCGGTTATATTCCGAAGAATCTTGGGCTGGAGGTGAGTGTTGGTTGCTGAAATGAATTTAATTAGTACACTCGGACAGCCCAAAGGATAAGGTACGTTATATGTGCATTGGAAAGTCGGCGTGTTTGAGCAACATTCGCTCAATCGACTAATGAATTTCAGTTATTGAATTGATTGATGCTTTGCGAACTTATACAATGATGAAGTATGAAGTAAGAATGTGTATTAATGAAATGATGCATTTGGCTATGTGAATGTATTGCTGTAAATTATAGTTCATTATATTCCTTGAGACTTACTAAGCATAAAAATGCTTACCCGTTGCTTTGGCTCTTAGTTTTCTAGATTTCGCTCGAGGCAATCGGATTTGGGATCGTTGAAGTCAAGTCATCCACACTATCAAGCCTCCATTTTGGTATAAATTTTGGTTGAACTTGAGATGGCATGTATAGGACTACCTCTTGTTTGTTAAATACGTTGTAATGTAAGTATGTATGGCCATGCGAAAATGGCTCGAAAAGGGAGCATGAACTTAGACTTATTGTGGGTTGTATGTATATATATTTGGGGTCATGATGTGGCTATGGTTTGGAAATGGGAATGTTGGTCATATGATCAGCCATTGGCATGGTTAAAATGATCATATATGAACCTATGTATGGCAAGATTAGTTGAATCATGGAGACTACCAAATAGGTAAGTCCTACCTTAAAACAGATGCTGCCAGCTGCAGTGGCGTGAATGTGAAAAATCACCATAATTCATAGGAATGGAATCAAATAGTGAATAAGCTATGTAAATGAACCTGGATGAGTCTATTTTCATATGGAAGAAACGAAACGGTCATAGGAGTTACAGGTTAAGAGATATTAAAGCTATTGTGAGACAGGGCCAGAATGGTTTCTGGGTTCCCTGTCGCAACTTTAAAATTCACTATAAATTATCCAAAAGAATTAGGAGATATACCTTATATGTACAGATTCCATTTTGAGTCTAGTTTCATTAGAAACAAACGACACCAGCATTAAAGCCCTGTGCAGAGAGATATTCAAGTTATACCGCGCGAAGGTCAGAGCAGTCGATCCCTGTAACTTGGGTAACTTTAACTAATAAACTGTACCAATTGGCCCGACCAAAAATCCTAGAAATAAATCCATGGATGTATATATGAGTCTAAATTCAGGAAAATTTACGAAACCAGTTTCCGAGTTTTGAAACTCGAGATATGATTTTAAAGGCGACAGTGACGCAGTTTTCCAGCCTGACTGGAAATGTCAAATTGGTGGGCAAAAACATGTGAATTTGGTTTGTTAACCCTCGGGTCCGACACGGCGATGGTCTCGGGTTTGGGGTGTTACAATTTTATTGGTATCGAGCCACGGTTTAGTCGATTCTAGGACTACCGTGATGTGTTTGGGGTCTAGCTATACATGCCATTAAATGATGAATCGATAGTGTGATGAATTCGACAATTTGACTTCATGTTTGTTTATAGCAATGGATCCCGATCCCAACCGAGCGATAGCTGATGATGTGGAGAGTGTGGCGCTTTGCTCCGCGCAAGGGACAGCGCGGCGGACTCTCAACCTATGGCCAGCAATCCTAATGACGAGGCTAAGCAAGCCTTTTATAGTGTGATGAGCGAATGGTTTAATCAATACATTCGAACCAACACGGTGTTCCACCACCTCCATTCCCGACGAATGCAACCCCGCACCTACAATACCTCCGGTGATGACCCAATAAGGTCGGGTAAGCCCCAATCGATAGGATTCAAAACATGGGGCCACTGAATTTAAGGCTACGGATGATGATGATGCCGAGCGAGCTGAATTATGGTTAGATAACACTATCCGGTGCTTGATGAGCTATCCTGTACACCCGATGAGTGCTTAAAGTGTACCATCTCCTTGCTACGCGAGTCCGCCTACTATTGGTGGAGTACTCGACTTGTGGTGCCTAGAGAGCAAGTGACTTGGGAATTCTTTCTAACCGAGTTCAAAAAAGTATATCGATCGAGATTCATCGACCAAAAGCGGAGGGAGTTCCTTGATCTTAAGCAAGGTTCTATGTCCGCTACTGACTCTGAACGAAAGTTTGTGAGGCTTAGCCGATCTGCGAGAATGCATTTCGTCCGAAGCTATTATGTGCAAGCGCTTGAGGATGGGCTGAATGATGATATAAGGATGTTTGTTGGCATTCTCGAGATACGAGAGTTCGTAGTACTTGTTGAGCGAGCTTGTAAAGTCAAGAGCTTAGAAAGGAGAAACAAAAAGCTGATGTGGGATTGGAGAATTCGAAGAGGTCCTCGGAAAGTCTCTTCAACAAGCATCGAAGAGATTTCGAGATGATGCGAGCCGTCTAGAGGCGTTTGGGATTTTCTAGACGAGGACGCGATCGACCCCTGTGACCACACGAGTCACCTCGATTGCGGTGGCGGAAATGATCGCCGAGAGAGGACGGAGTGTCCACATTGTGGCAAATGGCATTCGGGAGCTGTTGGTTTCGTGATCGCTCCTGCTATAAGTGTGGATCGGCCGACCATTTTATGAAGGATTGCCCGAGGATGCATGAGCAGAATGCAAGTCGAGTGCAAACCCGGTGCTACCATTTGCTCGAGGTAGGCCACCTAGAAATATGGGCAATGTCGATGGCGGTCGAGAGGATCTAGAGATGCTACCATCGGATCGAGGCTCGTGCTCTGCTAGGACTTATGCCATACGCCAAGCACGCCGAGGATCTTGCCTCTCCGGATGTTATTACGGTACTTTCACTCTTTTCAATACAAATGTAATTGCTTTGATTGACCTGGTTCTACTCATTCTTATATATGTGAAACCTTAGCATCCAGAAGACTTTGCCCATTGAGTCTCTCGAGTTTGTAATTCGGTGTCAAACCCTTGGGTCATTACGTGCTTGTTAACAAAGTGTGCAAGAAAAGTCCCCTAGTGTTCCGAGGTTCTTGTTTTCCGCGGACTTAATGCTTTTGCCATTCGATGAGTTCGATGTTATTCTTGGTTTGGATTGGTTGACCATGCACGATGCGGTTGTAAATTGCAAGAGCAAGACTATCGATTTGAGGTCGCGAATAATGAAATAATTCGGGTTGAGTCCACGGACTTAAAGGGGTTGCCACCGTAATATCGTGATGTTGGCCCGAAATATGTAAGAAAAGGGTGCGAAGCGTACCTTGCGTACGTGCTCGATGACAAGGAATCGGAGAAGAAACCCGAATCTGTGCCCGTGGTTTGTGAATACCGGATGTTTTCCCAAGAATTGCGGGTTTACCACTGCTCGAGAAATAGAATTTGGCATCGAATTGGTACTGGTACCACCCCAATTCGATAGCTCCGTATCGTATGGCACCAACGAATTGAAGGAGTTGAAAACTCGGTTGCAAGAATTGGTGGATAGAGGTTTTGCTCGCCCGAGTTTTTCGCCTTGGGGTGCGCCGGTGTTGTTCGTGAAGAAGAAGGATGGAACCATGCGACTGTGCATCGACTATCGTCAGCTTAACAAAGCGACGATAAAGAACAAATATCCGTTGCCACGTATTGATGACTTGTTCGATCAATGAAGGAGCCTCGGTGTTCTCGAAAATAGATTTGAGATCGGGCTACTATCAATTGCGAATCCGAGATTCGGGCGTGCCCAAGACGCCTTGAGCGAGATATGGTCACTATGAGTTCTGGTGATGCCGTTTGGGCTCACTAATGCCCTACGGTATTTATGGATTTAATGAATCGAATCTTTAGACCATATTTGGATCGATTCGTAGTCGTGTTCATTGATGACATCTTGGTCTATTCAAGAAATGAGACCGAACATCTTGAACACCGCGGTTAGTCTTTGCAAATTTTACGGGACAAGCAATTATATGCTAAGTTCAGCAAGTGTGAGTTACGGTTAAGAGAGGTAAGCTTCTTGGGTCATGTGGTATCTGCATCGGGTATTCGAGTCGACCAATAAAATTTCAGCCATACTAAATTGGAAGCCTCAGAAATATTCTTGAGGTTCAAGCTTTTTGGGGCTTGCGGTTACTACGACGATTTGTAAAGGCTTCTCAACGATAGCCACGCCGATGACGGCTTACTCCAAAAGGATGTTAAGTTCGAATGGACGGAGAAATGCCAAAAAGCTTCGATCAATGAAAACTTATTTGATGAAGCCCCAATTCTAGTGCAACCCGAGTCCCAAGGAGTTTGTCATCTATAGCGACGCCTCTCTACTTGGGTTAGGTTGCGTATTAATGCAAGAAGGTCGAGTTGTGGCCTATCGTCGAGGCAATTAAAGCCACATGAGAAAAATTATCCGACTCATGATCTCGAATTGGCGCCATCGTATTCGCCTTTAAAGATTTGGCGACATTACTTATTTGGTGAAAGGTGTCATGTATACTCGGATCACAAAAGTCTCAAGTATTTGATGACCCAACGAGACTTAAATCTGCGACAAAGACGTTGGCTCGAGCTGTTAAAGGATTATGAGCTGATCATTGACTATCACCCGGAAAGGCGAATGTAGTTGCGGATGCCTTGAGTCGTAAATCGTTATTCACTTTACGACGATGAATGTGCACTTGTCTATCCGATCCGACGGTGTGTTAGTGGCTGAAATGAAAGCCAAACCATTATTGACACACCAAATTCGAGAAGCTCGAGAAAGTCGATGACGAGTTGGTTGCAAAAGCGGGCTGCGTGTGTTCGAACAAGGACTCGGAGTTTCAAATCGACGATGACGATTGTTTGAGGTTCAAAAGTCGTCTGTGTGTCCCAAAGAATTGAACTCATTTCAATAATTCTGAATGAAGCCCATTGTAGCCGAATGGCAATCCACCGGGAGTCGAAGATGTACAATGATTTGAAACGTCGATTTTGGTGGCATGGTATGAAGCGAGACATCTCCGACTTTGTTTCAAGATGTTTAATATGTCAACAAGTGAAAGCGGAACATCGTGCCTTCGAGATTACTTCACCAATCACGATACCCGAGTGGAAATGGGATCGAGTCACAATGGACTTTGTATCCGGACCGCCATTGTCGACAAGTAAGAAGGATGCGGTTTGGGTCGTGGTAGATCGATTGACTAAGTCGGCCCACTTTGTCCCCGTCGTCACGGATTTTCAATGGACAAATTAAGCGGAATTGTACGTTTCTCAGATTGTGAAATTACACGGGTGCCTATTTCTATCGTGTCGGATAGAGATCCGAGATTTACCTCGCGGTTTTGGAAAAAGTTGCAAGAAGCTTTGGGTACCAAGTTGCATTTCAAGACGCCTTCCACCCCAAACCGATGGTCAATCCGGCGGGTAATTCGAGATACTTGAGGATATGTTAAGATGTTGCGTCCTCGAGTTTAGTGGTTCATGGGAGCGGTATTTGCCGTTGATTGAATTCGCTACAACAACACTTTCAATCGAGTATTAAGATGGCACCCTACGAGGCTTTGTACGAGCGTAAATGCCGTACACCATTGTTTTGGACCGAGCTTGGTGAAAGCAAGATTTTCGGGTGGATTTGATTAGGGATGCCAATGAAAGTGAAAGTAATCCGTGAAAGTTTGAAGATAGCCTTCGATCGTCGAAGTCGTGCGCGGATATGAAGCGTAAGGATATCGAGTATCGTGGGTGATAAAGTGTTCCTCAAGGTATCGCCTTGGAAAAAATACTCGTGTTCGGTAGTAAGGGCAAGTTGAGCCCGAGGTTCATTGGGCCATATGAGATATCGAGCGAGTTGGTCCAGTGGCATATCGTTTGATTTTGCCCCGAACTCAAAAGGTTCACGATGTCTTCCACGTTTGATGCTTCGACGTTATAGATCCGATCCATCGCACGTGATTAGTCCATCGAAATTGAAATTCAAGCTAATATGAGTTATGAGGAAGAACCAATTCGTATCCTATCACGAGAAGTGAAAGAGTTATGAAACAAGCGGGTTCCGCTAGTGAAAGTGTTATGGCTCAAGCACGGGATAGAAGAAGCTACTTGGGAGACCGAGAACTCAATGAGAGAGCGATATCCGAACCTATTTACCGGCAAGCTTTTAGGGGACGAAAATCTCTTGAGTGGGGAAGAGTTGTGACACCCGAATGTGACCCTAGTCGGAGAGTGGTTTGGGACCACGAAACCGAGTCACAAGAATAATTAAGTGTTATATTCGTACTTATTGTATGTGGAATTGGTATGCGTAAATATTTCGTGTCTCGATTTTTATTAATTAGGTGCTAAATTATAAGAAAGGACTTAGTAGTGAACTTTGAAAGTACGATAGGGAAATAGGTGATGACTAATTAAAGCATGCATGCAAAATAATGGACTTGCATGTCAAATTCCCCTTTCTACAAGTAATGGCCGCCATGACAAAGAAATATGGGTCAAACATGTCATGAAACATGTTTTGTTGGGCATTAGGGAGAAATAGTAAACAAATAAGCATGGGTAAGAAAAGAATGAAAAAAAAATGTGTGTGAGAGTGGGCATACCCCATTGCCGTGCAACCAAGAAGAGAGAAACAAAAAAAATTTGTTCATGCTTGCTCTCTCCTTTTGGCCGAAAATACTAAGAGGAAGAAGGATTTTTTTTGCTTCATTTCCTTTGTTGAGAAGAGATCTAGAAGGTGATTTGGCTAAATTTGCATCAAGATTAAGGTATGTATGAGGTTGTGTTGGGAGTTTCATGCATGTTTTGGTTGCTAACTTGATGTGCATGTTAGCCATGGCTCAAATCTTTGGTATGCCATGGAAATGGTATTTGGCCAAAGTTGTTATAGTGATAAAGCCATTGCATGCTAAGTGTGAAGCTTGATGATGATGCATGCAATGATGGATTTTCTACTCATGAGTAAGATTTTGAGTTTTCTCTTTGTTTTATCATGATTAAAGTTGAAAAGGAGCATGATTGTCATACTTGGCCATGATGCATTCTTGAGCATGATTCATGCTTCTTGCATGTTAGTTAAAAGTTTGTGTTTTGGATGGCTATGGACACCTTGAAAATTGGCCATGCTCATATATGCATATATATGATTGCACATTATGTTTGGTTATGAACTAAGTGATGAATATATTGATTTAAAGAAGAAAATGTGGAAGAATGCTTGTGAAATTGCAAGCACAATTGACCTAGCACACATATAAGTGCTTGATGCTATATTATAAGTTTTGGGCCACAATGTGCAAAGCATAAATTAGTAGATTGCATGCTGTTTTTGTGAGGTATTAAGTGCAAAATTGACCTCAACATGTACATGAATATTCGCCTTGGGTAGCCTATTGAAGGCCTTAGCATTTCCTTGATGCTCAAATAAATTGTATTGAATTGCTTGATGTAGTATAAAATGTGCATGACCATTGTGTATTCAAGCTAAAGAGTGGCCATATGACCATTTAAAATCCTTGTCATATTCGCCATAAGCAAGCACAATGAGGTTTTAATAAATTGAATTTGTTTGAATTAGCTCAAGAGCTAAGAGGGCCACAATTGGACAAGGGAAGGAAAAGGTGATCGAATAGCCGAAAAAGCCGTTCGACAACATCCGAGGTAAGTCCTCAAGAAGTGACCTTACTTGAATTATGTGAGATGAAATATGGATGTGTATGATTATTGATTATGTGTGTATGAGTATTTGAATTCCACCGGGCTAAGTCCCGGCGAATATGCTAATGATATTAATTGTGTTTGAGCCTTAGTAACGAAAATGAAATATGTATGTCCAATGATTATTGATGTATGTGTGCATGAGAAATTGAATGATATCCGGGCTAAGCCGAAGACAATTATGTTGAAATTATATCCGGGTTAAGACCGAAGGCAATTGTGCTAGTGGTTATATCCGGGCTAAGGCCCAAGGCATTCGTGCGAAGTTATTCTATCCGGCTAAGACCTGAAGGCATTTGTGCACGTGATTATATCCGGTTATATTCAAGAATCTTGGGCTGGAGGTGAGTGTTGGTTGCTGAAATGAATTTAATTAGTACACTCGGACAGCCCAAAGGATAAGGTACGTTATATGTGCATTGGAAAGTCGACGTGTTTGAGCAACATTCGCTCAATCGACTAATGAATTTCAGTTATTGAATTGATTGATGCTTTGCGAACTTATACAATGATGAAGTATGAAGTAAGAATGTGTATTAATGAAATGATGCATTTGGCTATGTGAATGTATTGCTGTAAATTATAGTTCATTATATTCCTTGAGACTTACTAAGCATAAAAATGCTTACCCGTTGCTTTGGCTCTTAGTTTTCTAGATTTCGCTCGAGGCAATCGGATTTGGGATCGTTGAAGTCGAAGTCATCCACACTATCAAGCCTCCATTTTGGTATAAATTTTGGTTGAACTTGAGATGGCATGTATAGGACTACCTCTTGTTTGTTAAATACGTTGTAATGTAAGTATGTATGGCCATGCGAAAATGGCTCGAAAAGGGAGCATGAACTTAGACTTATTGTGGGTTGTATGTATATATATTTGGGGTCATGATGTGGCTATGGTTTGGAAATGGGAATGTTGGTCATATGATCAGCCATTGGCATGGTTAAAATGATCATATATGAACCTATGTATGGCAAGATTAGTTGAATCATGGAGACTACCAAATAGGTAAGTCCTACCTTAAAACAGATGCTGCCAGCTGCAGTGGCGTGAATGTGAAAAATCACCATAATTCATAGGAATGGAATCAAATAGTGAATAAGCTATGTAAATGAACCTGGATGAGTCTATTTTCATATGGAAGAAACGAAACGGTCATAGGAGTTACAGGTTAAGAGATATTAAAGCTATTGTGAGACAGGGCCAGAATGGTTTCTGGGTTCCCTGTCGCAACTTTAAAATTCACTATAAATTATCCAAAAGAATTAGGAGATATACCTTATATGTACAGATTCCATTTTGAGTCTAGTTTCATTAGAAACAAACGACACCAGCATTAAAGCCCTGTGCAGAGAGATATTCAAGTTATACCGCGCGAAGGTCAGAGCAGTCGATCCCTGTAACTTGGGTAACTTTAACTAATAAACTGTACCAATTGGCCCGACCAAAAATCCTAGAAATAAATCCATGGATGTATATATGAGTCTAAATTCAGGGAAAATTTACGAAACCAGTTTCCGAGTTTTGAAACTCGAGATATGATTTTTAAGGCGACAGTGACGCAGTTTTCCAGCCTGACTGGAAATGTCAAATTGGTGGGCAAAAACATGTGAATTTGGTTTGTTAACCCTCGGGTCCGACACCGGCGATGGTCTCGGGTTTGGGGTGTTACACAACAGGCACGATTAGAACCGAGGCTAGGCAACCAACCCTTGTTTAACATCATTAGAGGTCGTGAGGAAAGGGATGTGTCTGATGCCATCACAAGTATTTTTCCATTAATTCGATCTCAAACTTTGCCTTAATTGAAATAGGATCTACCCATTCATATGTTGCATGTAATATGCCTGATAAATTAGGTGTTGTGGTAGAGGAAACCATTATTGATGTAACCATAGCAAGCTCCTTAGGATAGTCAGTTGTTATAAATAAAGTCTATAAGAGATGTCCATTAGAGGTTTAAGAGGTAGTGCCTCTAGTAGACCTTTTGGAGTTACCATTTCGGGAGTTTGATTTAATTATAGGTATGGATTGGTTATCAGAACACCAGCTCCCTTATGGGTTGTTGCAACCTATCAAAATACCTTAGTGGAAGTGGGAGCGAATAACGATGGACTTTGTTATTGGGTTACCCTTAACTCCCACTAAGAAAGATCTAATTTGGGTAATAGTAGATCGGCTAACTAAGTCAACACACTTCTTTCCTGTGTGTAAAGATTACTCATTGAAAAAATTAGTGAAATTCTATATTTCCGAGATAGTGCGGTTGCATAGGGTGCCCATATCGGATATCTCTGATCAAGATGGAATTGTTAGTTGAATATGATTATTCTATGTGTTATTATTTAATATGTTTTAATGACTATTTGCTCTGATTTTCTTATGAAGTGACTCACACTAAGCGTCATAGCTCAATCCCGCTTTTATTTCCATCCTTATAGATGACCCACCAAGTTAAAACGTGGGCGCGACATCCAAAGGGTCTCGGCTCAGTTTTATTTATTGAATTATTTAGGCAAACTATTCAATTTATTTAATTATTCAAAGTTTGAATATATTTTATTTTCAACTATGGCATGGAATTTAGGGTTTAGGTTTTGTTTTTTGTATTGCATGACACGTAAATAGAATTTAAGGATGCCACTACACAGTTAATTATAAACCCCCGATTTTTATTAAAAATACATACTATTATCACTTTTCCACTGCTAAAAGAGACGAGCTTGTGAAAGCTCAATGAATACACAAGTACACAACACAAGAAAACACATCAATAATTCACAAACTAGATAACTCACTTATAGGCAAATCGCATAAAACAATTCGCACATAAATAGTTCTACACGTAGGTGGTTTGCATACAATCGGTTGGCATGTCACTAATTCACATATAATCAACCCCGTTTAGTTTAGTGATATATTATCAGTTTGTGAAATGAAACATAATTAAATAATATACTCATTGGATAAACAGTTCTCCTAAAACACACCCTAAGACTCATAGAGTCACTCAAATCGCCATATAAGTGTAGCACAAATGCTCACACTCTTCGAAAACCACACCCTTACGATCCCCGGTGAATGAAGCATTACTCGATATTCACTTATTTCTCCATCAAATCATTAGGGCATAATGCCCTATCATATTTCATAGGTGAACACACACGATCCTATGGCAAGCCAACTATATCTAATGGTTGCAAAAATTCACAATGCCAACATATCGTAGTAATACACATTTACAGATCACGTCATTTTAGGCTCACAATTTTTAATAGAGCTCACAGTACCACAACATATCATAGAATAGCTTGCAAAGTAGAAAATTAGGCATAAAACAACTGCATAGTAGATTTAGGGTTCACACACGGCATATATATACATTTATATATAATAGATAGAACAAAAATTTTTAATGCAAAGGTATGTAAATATATTTTTTATATTATAACCCACGCATGCATACATATAATACAAAACCCTTTTAATGCAAAGTTATGTACATATATTATTTATAATAACATTTGCGCATGCATTTTACTCATATATTTAAACTAATCTTGGACACATGTATACATTTTACTCAAGGTTCGTATAGCATGTAAAAACACACAGACATAGATTCATGCTAAGAGTTCGCACAACGCATAGATGAGGTTTGCATAATGCATGGAAGAGGTTCGCACATGCACATGTTCAATTCACGACAGAAGATAGGGTTCGCATATCTTACTTGCTTCCAGTAGAGTGCGCCCTCGTTTTCAGATGCAGTATATAGTGTACTCACCTTGTTCACCACAATGTCGATTATGTGACCTTTTCTTTCCCTTTGTCTCTACGAGTCGATGCTCCTCCGGTATTTTCAGCTTCAAATGAAAAAATACACATCACATATTGTCTAAAACAATTTAATTCATTTTCTATTCAACAACAGCCCATTACTTACGTTATCTATTGCAGATTTTTATTATTCTAATACTTACCCCATTTTCTAACTTTTCACCCTCCTAACGTACATATATTTGTAGATCTAGACAGTTACTTAAATGTTAATCTCACTTAAATCTTTCTTTTAAGAATCAGTCACCATTCAACGTCTTCCTCAAGAACAAAACCATTTTAAACAACATTTCTTAGCTTCGCTAGCTTCAATCCACCATTTTCATGAAGCCAAATCATAAAAAAACAAAGATTATTTATATTTTCTAACTAAACCGTTGATACTTTAGTCAAAAGCATTTTATACATATTTGATATGAAATTATATTGTTTACCTTTGTTCTTGCTATCCTTCATGACTTTCGAGTGGTCCGCTCAATAATCGAACCAAAGTTTAAGAAGAAAAAGTTGGTGTATTACTTGAGAATTTAAAAAAGAAAATGGTGCTTGGGGTCTTAGAAATGTAATGCGCAATAAAATTTTGAAGGAAAATTAACTACCAAATGCAACAGCTTTTGAAATGAAGAAAGTGTAAAAAGAAAGAAAATAATAAAAAAGGAAATTAAAACATAAGAAGAAAATGAGCAGTGACAACTTATATAGGCAAATTAATTTATAAACTTGGTTTATTTATCCTATAGATCCCTCCTAATTCTACTTTTGTTTTAATAAATCCCCCACTAACCATTAGTCCTAATTTACCTATTTAAGTTCTCTACTTTGCTATTATTCCTATATAGTCCTAATTACTAACGTGATTTCTATTTACTCTATTTTTAATCTATAATTTAATGTCAATACCATTGATCCAGTTTCTAGGATGTGACAATCTAAGGTTGGGGTAAAAATAGGTAGGTATGGTTAGAATTAACACATACCTACAAGGCCGAAAAGTATAAAATAAAGTGCTGCAAAGATTGGGAAAGGTATGGATGCAAACACTGCTCTAAATTTTCCTACACAAAAGATCATATATGTTAAGATTAAATCACTATTTGGATCTAATTTAGTAACTTTTTTACATTGGAGTCTGAACTTTTTTTTTTTGCTAACTTGAACAAGGTAATCATTCCCACTTTGGGGCTTGAATTTTTTTATTCCAAGTTAGTCCTTAAACTTGACAATTGTTCCCATATTGGGGCCTAAACTCTAGGGTTTTTAAGGACTAACTCGAACCAAAAAAATTTCAAACCCCATTGTGAGAACAACTACAAAATTCAAGGTTTAATTTAGATAAAAAAATCCAAGCCTCAAAGTAGAATCAATTGTCAAATTTAAGGTTTAGGGTTCCACAATATGAGAAAATTTGTCAAGTTCAGTAATCAAAAAGTAATCTAACCCTTTATATTACCTCAATTTTAATTTTTTTTCAACATATACTCATGTATGAATATAAGTATGATTGTTCAAATATATATATAAAAAGATCGAGCGTATCAATGTTGGACTTATACCGAATAAAGAGAAAAACAACATGAAGCCACCAGTTATCTTATGAACTCGGTGACTTCCAACTCGGGTTAATCCTAAGAGTCTGACGTTTTCCCTGAAACATAACTATGATAGCTCCAATGAAGGATTGGTCCTTATTTTAAGGCCAACGAGGCCTTAAGTTGGAGTTTCATAATGTTTGAGTTTAATCTAGGGAGGATTTTCTTCGATTATACGATGGTTTTTGGGTAACTTGTTCTCGATTTTTCCTCGAGAAGGGCTTGTTTGATTGATAGTTAGTTAAACTATCGTACCTGCTAGCTAATGCCACAGTTAATACGTAAGCTGAAGGAGGAGTCACTAGTTCATTGCAATGATGGGTCGTTTAGTATATAGGCTATTGTATTAAACCATCGTTTTTTGATTCAACCAGTTTGATGGATTCCATAGCCAAACATTTTATAAAACTTTGACAGCTTTTAATATTGACATAATAGTAATTTTAGCTCTCATTGTTTATACATTGTGTCCATTTAATCTTTCTTCTAAAAAATTCAACTCCCTAACATTTATATAGTGCAATTTTGTATTTTTAGAGTTTTGCTTTTATTTGTAAGATTCAAGATTAAATTTAAAACAATAAAAAAGATAAAATTATTATATTATATTTTTAGGTTTTAATTTTAATATATTTTCGATCAAATTTAATTGATAAATTTATTTTTTAGCTTTTAAGGTGAAAGAGTCATAAAAACAAAACTAAAAAGAAAATCAAATTATACAAGGTGTAAAAGTTAAAGGTTATTTTAGAATCAAAACTAACTTGATACAATCTATAAATATTGATTATTAAAATTTTTATTATGCCAATTTTATAAATAAAAATAACAAATTTATATAAATAAAAAACAAAATAATTAAATAGTATCCGGTTCAAAGAAGATTCTAAAAATAATTATATCGTAAGCCTAAAGGCATAAAATGTTGTCACATTGCAATATTTTTTATTGAAGTGTATTTTTAAAAATAATTAAGTTTATGAAAAATATTCTTAATAACATAGAATATAAAAAAAAACAAAATTTGTTTGCAAAATAAATATAAATATAAGAGTTACAATGTCATCAAAAAATTTTATACCTATGCTATTGATTAAGCGGTCGGGGTAGGTTTTGCTGGGATAGGGGCAAAACATGCAGCTGGATTTTGTTTGCCACTAACTTTAGGCTTCACATTCAAACATTGTGATATTCTTTGGTCCAATCGGTCCATCGTATGTAATTTCAATGTCTGCAAGTTCCACATTTTCACAAGGCAAAGTAGCACTACAAATAATCTTGATAGCTTCTGGACGCGCAGAAGTGCCGTGAATGTTTTTGAAACTAATGTTGCTTAGTTTAACTTTTGATTCTTCCTACATCAACAAAATAATGATTCAATGACCCGTTAACTCATTTTGCTCTCTTACGATTTTGGTAAATATGTACATACATTTATTTTGCATTTGTTCCATGGGCAATATTTCTGATCAATTATAATAGGAGAACTGACATTGGTCACGGTAATATCCTCAAAGTGAATGTTCGAACAAGTGCCAGGTTCAGCACCTGGCCAAGTTTTGATTCTAACGCCATTGGAAGTATTAGTCATGGTGCAATTTTTTACTGTAACTCCATCAACTGGTTCTTCATTTTTAAACAATCCGAGACTGCCAATACTGATACCATGTCCTGGTCCACAAGTTACACCATTGATAACCAAATTTTTAGAACCATCCCCAATTGAAACACAATCATCGCCAGTTTTTATCTCCGAGTTAAGGACATTGACCCCATCTGATCTCCCAATGTGAATCCCATCTGTGTTTGGGCTTTAAACAAAAGTGAGATCACGGTGAAATGTTTGAAAGTAATGTTTTTGCATCCTAGAACATTAGCCTAGAACTGCTTGCTGTCTTTGGTAGTTATATCTTGTATCATTGCGTTGGTTAAAAAATCAAACCTTAGGTTCTGTTTAATTCCAAAATTAAACAAAAAATAATTATTACTTAATTCTATTTATAAAAACAAAAGTCATAACCTCTCAATAAGAAAATAACTTACAATAGGAAGTGAACCACAATAATCATGACGTTTGCAACCTTCCCTTTTATAAGCAGTGGTTCCTTGGCCGTCGAAAACTCCTCCGCCAGACAATTTGAAATTTTCAATTCTATTGAAAGCAATCCATTTAGGCTCTTTGAAAGCACCAGGGTCTGCCGGAGCCTTCACAGTGCCTTGATCTTGAAGCTCAATAAGAGCCTTGCAAGGACCATCTAAGGTAGCTATACTTAAAAAATATATCCCTTTAGGAATCACAATTTTTGACGGAGATGTCGAGGCACATGCTTCTTTCCAAGCATCCAACAATGGCTAAAACCAAATAGAAAAATAAAAAAGATCCATATAAAGATAAGAGATTTGGAAAATAGTTATGCATACTTTTATCTGCTGACTATAAAGTTATATGATATTTTGCTTACCTTACTCAAATCTGTTTTCTCATCTGCCTTTGCACCAAACTTTGCAACAACATCAATAACACCACCACCTCCTCCTCCTTGACCTTCAACGGATGATATGGACAGAAGTACTAGTATTAACATGGATGAAAGAAAATTAAATTGAATAGCCATACTTTATTTTTATTCACTACAAAGAGAGAATGATTTCTGTCTTTTGTTTTGTTTCAACCCATCTTATATAGATAGAGTAAGGCCAAATTACAACCAACTAAACATTTTCTATTTTAATTAGCGTGGGTAAATAATATGACCAAGTGTTGCTTACTATAATTAGCACTTCTTTTTCTTTTTGGAAGCAATTAACTCGTTAATTTTCCAACAAACTTGATATAGTAAAAATAATTAACTAACACGTGACTTAATATAACTATTTAAGGTTTCTATATATAAATGAAAATGATGAATATAATTGTCGTCTCCTACTACCCATATTTATCAAAGGAAAAACGGTTAAAACATATGCAATTACCAAGTCTAATTTTGGGAAATTTTTGTTGGTGGAAAAAACCTATTACGACTAAAAGGCATAGTATAAAATTCATCAATCCTATTATCTCTTCTAAATGATCAAAACTTAAGCCCCATGGCATCCCTCTATCTTTCTTCGATTTCTCCACTTTTATCGTGTTGTCTAAGATCACTTCCACCGTCAATCCCACCATTATCGGCAGTGAGAACTCGGTGTTCATGAATACATTAAACTGAAAAAAAATTCACTTTTTTTACCCTCTTTTATCATTGAAGATTATGGGATTGGAGTTTTTTTTTAAAAAAATTAAAAACACTTACTGAAGCTACATCAGTGTGAGCGAGGCCATGATGGGATGGGTTCCAATATTGGTGAAGAATTGAGGATGGAAATCCTAAAAGAGTGATAATCTGTTATGATAAGGTTTCTCGTGTAATTCATGCTTCTGAATTGCAGACATGATAACCTAACAGAACCTGCAATCAACAAAGCAACAATATTTTCATTAAGGTTACTAAGATTAGATAAACCAATTTTTAGTCCTAAATGAAATAAATTTTTTTTCATCTTGGCCCATATTTGTCTTTGACAAAATTGGGAAATTTTGTCATGAACTTGGATTCGATGATGTAACACTTTTAATTTATGAAGCCATCACCTAAAATTTTAAAATCTTAAAATGTAAGAAATATATTAAAATATTAATTAAAAAATCAGGTGATGGCATTGTAGAATTTAATAATATCATTTTAGTGTACTTTAATGGAATCTAAATTTAAGAATTAAATTGAAAAAAGTTATCAAGTTCTTAAACTAATATGACCTTTTATGCTAAAAAAAATTTATATCGAGCTTTAATTTGGATTAGTCGAGTAAAGATCTATTTGACACCCCAAACTCGACCGGGATGGTCCGACCTGGATTTCGAGCGACAAATTAGCCACCGAGGTGATTCTCTGAAAAACTACCACAAATCACACCGACCATCCATACTTACCATACATATACAAAAGATTTCATACAAGCATTTACTCTTAAGAGCATGCTTTTCTAAATTAAACTATAAGTCATATAATAAGCGAATAAAGGCGTGCACTGGATTTCGAAGTCAGACTAGTCGCAAAATGTCTCGTTGGTTCATATGGGCAGTATCATATAATTCAAACAGCAAATTCAGCCAAACAAGCAAACATGGAGATTAAAAAATCCCAAAATTTAAAATAGACCCAAAAATCCAATTACAACCCTCTAAAAAATTATTTTTAAATTTTCTAAAACTGTCTAAGCCCCATTCCAATTCTCTAGGCTGGAAATGTCCTACATTCCCTTCTTGGGATTTTATAAGCTCGGCGTACATACTGTAAAAACAAAGTTTGTGTGATGGATCATTGAACTGCTACCCTGCTTGTTATCCCACGCACTACTTATCGTGAAGGGAGAAGAAAGCAAAGAGATGAGCTCAGGAAAGCTCAGTGAATACACATGTACACAACACAGGAAGACAAACATCAATAATTTATGTACTAAACAATACTAAAATTTTGAGTAATAAATAAATTGATAATAAACTAAGTTTTCTTCTAAAGTTAAACAAATGTTCAAAAATATATGTTTTCAAAACTTCGATAGCTTAATAGGCCAATTTGGTGGCTAATGTAATCTTTCGAATTCAAGTCTAACATCTAGGTCGGGTTGGGGACGTTACATTTGGTGGTATCAGTGCCTAGTTTTTCTAAATTTGCATCGTGAAATTTTGATATATGTTTACATACGTGCATCGAAAAGGGGTATTTTGGGAAAAACCACGCCACAAGATTTTTGAAAATTTTATTTTTTTGTAGGAAATTAAATCCAAGATTACTGTAAAAAATTTAGATAAATTGTAAACTTTAGATTGTGAACATTTAGGAGGATAAATAATGCTTCAACTTTTGCTTGAAAACTATAGATATACTTTAGATTTAAAACTTTCGAAAGATCACTATGAACACCCAAGGCTGATGTGGTAGGGGTTGGCCACGTAGGGCTGCACCTATAGAGTTACCCATTGTCCATGGAGAAAACCCAATACAAGAGGAGGATTATGTTGAGAGCGAAAATGGTGACGACACGATGACCCAGGTGATGTTGAGGATTTTACAAAGGGTTGCTGGAGCCCAAACTGGATTGGGGAGCCGGGGATCCGTTGCAGAGAGGCTTCGAACGAATGGGTTAGAAATGTTCAAAGGCGTTGCTGGAACAAATCCAACGGTGGTTGAGTATTGGATGGAGTCGATGGAGAGAATTGTGAAGGATTTAGAATGTACTTTAGAGCAGAAGTGGAAGAGCACTATGTCCTCGCTAAGAGAAGAGGCATATCATTGGTGGTATTTTTTCCATAAGAGGTATGCAAGTTGACCGCATAAACTGAAAATACTTTCAAGAGGCCTTCTAGAAAAATTATTTGGGCACTAGGTATGCGGAGGCTCGTAGGCTCAAATTTATCGAGCTAAAACAAAGAGACAAGTTCGTGGTAGAATATGAGGTTGAATTCCTGAGGCTTAGCGGATATGCTCAAGCTATGATCACCATAAAGTAGGATAAATGCTTGAGGATCGAAAATGGGATGTGTTTCGACCTCAAGATTCAAGTTGCTCCACATTAAAAATGAGTGTTTTAGACCCTACTGGAGAAAGCCAAAATAGTGGAAGAGATTAAACTAGTGAATCACGAATAACGAGTGGAAAGTAAGGTCCTAGTTAAAAGAGATTTTGGTTCCACTAGTTCAAACTTTCATCCTGTAAAATGACTTAGAGAGGGTAGACCACAGACAAGGGGTACAATAACTAACTCTAGGGGTAAGGTTTACCACTGTAAATATTGTGGAAACTACCACTTGAGAGATTGTCGGAAGAAAATGGGTGCTTGTTTGAAATGCGGATTGTCGAAACCATTTTTTAAAGGGATGTTTGAAAAATGGGGATCGACTTTTGAAAAACGAAAATGGGAGTCGCCACCAACCTACGTTTTGGTCTACGAAAATTAAGAAAAACAGGTTCGGGAGTCGGTTACATACGAGGAAGGATTAGCACCCTCGCAACACCCAAAATTGGTACCAAATTGAATAGTTTTCTGTCTTAATGTCAAAAATTTGAAAGGATTTAAAAATAGGATCCCTTTTTTAAAACCAAAATTATTTAAGTTGAATAATCGAGATTCCTTAGCTCGAAAGAATACAAACATCACATCCAAAGATGATAGGACACGATATTCTTAAACTCTAAATCGAAATCATCTCGTGATTTACAAAATCTATTTAGAAGGATACTTTAGGCATTTAGACAAATGGGAAATCGCAACTCAAGATGTTAGGGCACTATTTCCTAATTCCTAAATACGAAAAACATTGCCTCATTTTAGAAAACCTTTTGGATAAAATATGAAAATTAAATGAAATATATATTTTTAAAATAATGATTTGAGTAAAATTTAAAAATAATTTACTAAGAGTAATATTAAAGAAAAATTATTAAAAATGAAAGAGTTTGATATGATACTAAAATTATTAACAAAATTAAAATATATAAAAAATCGGGAAACATGGATTAAATCAAAATAAAAAGGGTTGAAAAACGAAGATGAATAAAGAATAAAATAAGAACAAACCATAGAAAATAAGAACGTAAGAGGGAGAGAAATTTGAGTGAAAACTCTCAAAAATTTTTATTGTTTCCCAAAACTCCAAAGTGTGTACAATGAAGGAGAGGCCTCTATTTATAGTTGAACCTCCTCAAATCCAGCAGTGCAGATCAATTACATCAACAGTTAAGATTAAAAGGTATCTACAAATTAAATCTCTAAGATTACAAAATCATATCTTCTAAGATTGCATATCATATCTAAGATTGCAATCATATCTAAGATTGTATCATATCTAAGATTGCGTATCATATCTAAGATTACATATCATTGAAGATTATGTTTTCATATGAGTCAAGCTTGTAGATGGATCTTAAATCTTTTTAAGTAATGGGTCATTCCGATCGGGCCAATTTATATTTGTAATTCTGGACTGAACTTGGACTTCGTTTTTTTTGGGGGGTTTATTATTTTGGTTTTTGGACTTATTTCGGGCCCGTGCAAAATTGAGTGTCTCTACTGCCCTCTTTGCTCATTGTCATGTAACAGAATAGAGCAAAGACTATAAAAGGACCAATTTTGCCCGGGCTGGCCGAGTCTTGAGTTCTTGATCCTTGATCTTCTTTAAATGGCCTCTTGACGGCTTCAATCTGCTTCACTGCAACTCAGGAATGCGATATTAGCTATCTTTGATCTACTCTCCGTCTAATACAGAGACGCCAAATCAGTTATCTTTGATCTGCTCCCGTCTAATCTGAGATGCCAAATCGCTTCTTCAATCTGCTCCCGTCTAATCTGAGATGCCAAATCATTATCCCCGATTTGCTCCCGCCTAATCTGAGAGATGCCAAATCATCATCTTGGATTTGCTTCGATGTAAACACATGAAGGTCAGATCTGCTATGTTTTCGATCTGCTCCCCGTCTAATACAGAGATGCCAAATCATCTTGGATCTGCTTCAATGAAGGTCCAATCTGTTATGTCTTCGATCTGCTCCCCGTCTAATACAGAGATGCCAAATCATCTTGGATCTGCTTCAATGAAGGTCAGATCTGCTGTGTCTTCGATCTGCTCCCCGTCTAATACAGAGATGCCAAATCATCTTGGATCTGCTTCAATAAAGGTCAGATCTGTTGTGTCTTCGATCTTCTCCCCGTCTAATATAGAGATGCCAAATCATCTTGGATCTGCTTTAATGAAGGTCAGATCTGCTATGTCTTCGATCTGCTCTCCGTCGAATATGGAGACGCCAAATCTGTTTCTTCGATTTGTTCATTGACAGTACAGAGATGCCAAATCATCTTAGATCTGCTTCAGGGTAAACACGTGAAGGTCAGATCTACTATGTCTTCGATCTGCTCCCCATCTAATACAGAGATGCCAAATCATCTTGGATCTACTTCAATGAAGGTCCAGTCTGTTATGTCTTCTATCTGCTCTCCGTCTAATACAGAGATGCCAAATCATCTTGGATCTGCTTCAATGAATGTCCAATCTGTTATGTCTTCGATCTGCTCCCCGTCTAATACAGAGATGCCAAATCATCTTAGATCTGCTTCAATGAAGGTCAGATCTACTGTGTCTTCGATCTAGTCCCTGTCTAATACAGAGATGCCAAATCATCTTGGATCTGCTTCAATGAATGTCAGATTTGCTATGTCTTCGATCTGCTCTCCATCGAATTTGGAGACGCCAAATCTGTTTCTTTGATTTGTTCTCTGACAGTACAGAGATGCCAAATTATCTTAGATCTGCTTCAGCGTAAACACGTGAAGGTCAGAACTGCTATGTCTTCGATCTGCTCCCCATCTAATATAGAGATGCCAAATCATCTTGGATCTGCTTCAATGAAGGTCCAATCTGTTATGTCTTCGATCTGCTCCCCGTCTAATACAGAGATGCCAAATCATCTTGGATCTGCTTCAATGAAGGTTAGATCTGCTGTGTATTCGATATGCTCCCCGTCTAATACAGAGATGCCAAATCATCTTGGATCTACTTCAATAAAGGTCAGATCTGCTATGTCTTCGATCTGCTCTCCGTCGAATATGGAGATGCCAAATCTGTTTCTTCGATTTGTTCTCTGACAGTACAGAGATGCCAAATCATCTTAGATCTGCTTCAACGTAAACACGTGAAAGCCAAATCTGCTATGTCTTCGATCTGCTCCTTGTCAACGCAAGGATGACAAATCATCTTGGATCTACTTTTATGTGAATACATCCAAAGGTTAGATCTGTTATGTCTTCAATCTGCTCTCCGTCGAATATGGAGATGCCAAATCTATTTCTTCGATTTGTTCTATGACAATACAGAGATGTTAAATCATCTTGGATCCGCTTCAGTGTAAACACCTGAAGGTCAAATCTGCTATGCTTTAGCCTGTTACCCTACTGCTTAGGGGGTTAATGCGCATCAATCTTCATTGTCCCCTGAAGGACATAACCTGTATAATGTGTGTAATAGCCCAAATTTAACTGGACCTTAAAACCAAATGAAATAAATAAATAAATGATTGTTTATTTAACAGTTTACAAGAGCCCAAACACAGGCCCAAATACCTTAGACCCGTTATACCCAAAATGCATCCGGTTACAACCCAAAGAGCCTAAAACTACCCAAAGAAACCCGGACTTAAACTAGACCAGCCCAACTTAAACCGCACCTAAATGCACCCAACTAATACTAATAAACCCGAAGGCCCAAATAGCAGGGGCCCAAATGACTTTCAGATAGGGTTAGAAACCCTAGCTCTCCTTCTCCTCAGCGCCGCAATGAAGTTCTAGAAGCTTCGAGCCATCCTAAGCGTCTCGACCCTTCAACGCATGCCGTTCCAGTAGCCCCATCAGCACCGTGATTCCAAGATCCGTGATCGGTGCACTAATCAGAGGCCAGAGATTCCCTCGCTCGATTGCCTGCAAGAAAAGGAAAGAAGCAAGAATCAGAATCGGGGTTTACTTTTCTAGATTTATTTGTAAACAGTATAAATAGATGTAAAATACGATGTAAAAGGGGACCAATTTTTTTTTTGGGACAGAATAGAAAATATACTTACGTATATCCATTCAGAGAAATACAAACAGCTTCTAAAAAGGTGATTTAATCATGTATTTTGTTCTTTATTTTTGGACGCATATATATGAATCGTTTTAGCAAAACTGATAATGTTTAAAAGGCAAAAAGATTACCTGAGTTTTGCTTGAGAGGATGAAGGTTTTTAACCTTCAGATTACCACAAAACGGCGGCGCGTGAAGCGGGTGGGCAAATGCAGCCCGGTGGCCGGAGGCCAGAGCCGGGGACCTCTCTCTTCCCCTCTGCAGAGCGTTTAAGGCCTTTTTTTTAAAGACCGGTGGAAAAATGTTTTTAAGCTGTAAATTTGGCTTATATAGCCCCAATGAAACGACATCGTTTCTGCCTAATCTAATAAGCTCAAAACGGTGTCATTCTAAAGCACAGGATCCGCGCGTTGACCCGTGACCCGAGGAGGATCCGCGTGTTTTTAGAGAATGGGTAAATTGCCTGATTGATCCTCCCGTGTTTTCTGAATTTTCAGTTTGATTTTATTTTATTTCTTAATTTAGCCCTAGTATTCTGATTTTGTTTCATTTTGGTCCCATAAGTGATTTTTAAAACAATATCCAGAAAATAGTGTCGTTTAGGATTAGGGCAAATTGCCCAGTGAGTCCTTTGTCGTTTTTAATTCTTGCAAATCAAGCCTAGAATTTTCACTATTTTGCTAATTAGCCTTATAATTTTATTTAAATTCAATTTTAGCCCTCTCTTTATTATTTTAAATTTTGCTATTTTTTGTTTTAAAAACTATACATATATTATTATTAAAAATACTATTTATATATTTATATAAAATTTTATTTATCAAAATTATTTTCCTATATATATTTATTTTATTTTATTATATAACATTGATTATATTTTTATTATATATTACTTATTATTTTTTATTATATGTTATGTATATCGTATATTATCCATTATATTATTTAGGTTTTATATTATTCATTATATTATTTATAATTTTAAAATTTTAAAATTATTATTATTATTATATTTTTAACTCATATTATATACATATTTCATTGATTAATTATATATTTATTTATTATGTGTTATTTCATTTTAAACTGATATTTTATATATTATATAATTATCTTACATACTTTTTATTTTATATATTATTTTTAAAACCAATATATTTTTATTTTATATATAATTATTATTCTTTTGTAAAATTTTTGTTACTATATATTATATATTGTATATTAAATACAATTTTAAAATTATTATTGAATATCATATTTTTATTTGTATTATAAGTATATTTAGTTAACAATTATTCACTTTATTTTATATTTTATATATACTAATTCTTTTATATATTTTTATATTGTATATATCATTTATGTATTAAATGTTATTTTATAATTATTATTTGATGTTATATTTTATGAGCATGTACATTGATATTGTATTACTAATTTTTTTATATTAAATTGTGTATCATGCATCATTTCTTGATTATTATTATGTATGTTTGTATGTTTTGCTTATTCATCTTCAATATATGCTATGTATCTCTTTGTATAAATGATGTTATGTAATTTTAAGCATGTATGTATCTAGTATATGGTCTTTGTATTATTGCCATTGTATCGTTTAAATGCATGTTTTATTCACTTATTATTGCAATATTCTATTCCATAATGATAACGTGATTCCTCATGCATTAATTAAAAAATAAGATTCAGAAGTTTTCAAAAATAAAAAGGCAATGCTTGGTGTTTGGAAGCTTCGAGAAAAGTAGTGCCCTAACTTACTGGGTTGCGACTTTTCACGTTGAGTTCGAATAGTCAAGTACCCTTCTAAGTTTTTTAAATTTTTTTTCAAAATACAAGCAACTGTTTTGGAATTTCAAAGCGTTGTGTCCTAACTTACTGGATGTGGCATTTTGTCGTTTCAAGATGGGGATTTCAAAAAAGGGCTAACTTAGTGTCAAATATCTTAAAAATATTGTGTTCTAACTTATTGGATATAATATTTTGATTTATTTGATACAAGTAAACCCTAATTTTCAAAAGTCAAAAATATTAAAAGAGGATTGCATCTCAAAATTTTTAAATTTCTGACATTAAAGACATTTTGATAATCAATTAGGTACCAATTTTTGGGCTTTACGAGGGTCCTAATCCTTCCTCGTATGTAACCAACTCCCGGACCGGTTCTTTTATTTTGTAGACCAAAACTAATGATTTTAAAACAAAATGTTTTAAAGGTGATCCAATCACACCTAAAAAGATTGGTGGCGACTCCCATTTTCGTTTTTAAAGTCGATTCCCATTTTCCAAATCCCGATTTAAAAATGCTCTCGACAGCTTGGCGACTCCACTGGGGAACAATAAGAGAGTCAAGCTGTGTAATTGATTATCTTTTGTCTTAATGTCGGAAATTAAAAATTTTAAAATTTAATCCTCTTTGCATTACATGTGTTTGTATTATTGCATGTGTTGCTATATTTTGATACGCATTGCATTTGCATGACCGTTGTGGTCACACCCTTAAGTGGGAGTGAGAAACTACGCCTTCGTAAGGTTTTTGCCTCCGTGCAGGATAGTGGATCACTTTTGGGATACATCCATACCTGTGGTTTCGCGAGATTTTCATCTCCGTGTAGCCATAGGGAAATGTATTGCCCTGAACTGAACTCGATTCAAATGAGCCTATAATGGGTGAGAATCGAGGAATCTGCTAGTTCGGGTACCTCAAACTTTAGAAGCAACCTCATATAGAAAAACCGTAAGAGCCCCACTAGTTAGAGTTCAACTTTAGATATTACCATCGTTGAGATTTATTTATATCATGTGATACTGACTATTTCTTTTCTTTTGTTTGCATGACATTTTGCATTTACAAAGGTATCGATTCACGGTCAGTTTCTAAGTTAGGAAGTTTTATTATGGAGAACGGACTTCTTGATAGAGTGGAAGGCAACGCTAACGTCCATAGATGGTCTGAGCAAACTCAACTAGAAAAGGCGGATAGTATAGTTGTGGGGTATATGTCGGAGTTGTCAGACTACACTCACATCAGTGTCGCACAGAATAATCTGCAGGAGCTTAAGGAGATTTGGGATCAGTGGGGTAATGAGACTAATCAGACATTCTATGGTAATTATGGAGATTTACCTTACTTACTTGATATTCAGATTGATGAGCATTTGTTTCGAGCACTCGCTCAGTTTTAAAACCCTCCATACAGTTGTTTTACCTTTGGGGAGGTGGATTTAATGTCCTAGATTTCAGTGTGATAGGATTTATTCTCGAGCTGCTTGTGTCCCAGCCTTTGGTAAGAAGCTGATAACCATTACGGGGATGAGTAAGCAGCGGGTCATTGCTAGAATCAAGGAAAAGGGTGAGAGTAAATGCATTCCGTGGGGGGCTCTGAAAGAACTAATCTAGATGCATCCCGACGAGGCGAAGAGGGTAGACATTTTTGCCTTAAGCTTATACGGATTGATGGTTTTCCCCAGGGCCTTGGGATATGTAGATGAGGCGACCACGGATCTCTTCCATCGACTTAGTAAATAGGTCACTTCTGTTCCTGCAATCTTGGTAGAGACATTCAGGTCCTTGAATAATGTAGGAGGGCCAGTGTAGGCAAGTTTGTTGGTTGTGCTCAGTTACTTTTAGCTTGGTTCTACAGTCACTTCTTATTGATAGACAAAGTGGTTTGTCGGGCCTTCTTCGAGGATTACTCACCGTTGAAAGATATAGTAGCCTCATCTAAGAAGGTGGATGTGCCAGAAGAGAATTGGATAGCTCTACTTCAGAACCTTCAGTCAAAAGATGTTGAGTGGAAGGCTCCGTGGATGATTCCTGGTGAGATTCTTTACCGATACGGCAGTTTTGATTGGGTTCCTTTGTTGGGAATTTGGGGTGCCATTGGTTATGCTCCTTTGCTTGTGTTAAGGTAGCTTAGATTGAGGCAGTTCGTACCAGCAACTCTTGGGCTGGCTCAAAGTGAGTTAGTGTATAGAGGAGCTGACTACAAGAGGAAAGTCAGTGAGATCTCTAGTGTTTGGAATAAGACTTGTCGATTAAAAGGAGTAGCTATTAGCCCTGCTACGACTCTGGAGTATGTTGAATAGAGGGGCAGAAGGATTAATGATAACATCCCTAAGCCAAGCGTGGAAGGAGCTCGACCGATAGAGGAATATTTGCAAGCGATGCCCTCGGAGTTAGAAATTATGAAGTAAGAGTTCGAGAGAAAGAACTTGGAGCTCGAAAAGAGGATAGCAAAACTTGAAGAAGAAAACATGTACTTGAGCTCAGACGTCGACGGTCAAAGGATGGAGGTCGAGAAAGAGAGAAAAGAAAAGAGGAAGATTGAGAAAGATCGAGATGATCTAAAAGAGCATTACAAAAAGGCACAAGTATCCTTGAGGAGAGCGAGAGTAGGAGGGTCTTCAGATCAGTTGCAAAAAGAGGTCTAAGAGGAAAAAGCTACAGCCGAGTATTGGGAGAGGAAGTTCCAAGAGATGCAGTCACAGAATTTGGCATTAGAGGAAGAGAATAAAGGGTTGAAGACCACGGTAACTGAGCTTGGAAGATCCCTTCGGTGGCATCAAAACCATGATCCTACGGTTGAGTTAAAAGAGCTAAAAAGTAAGGTTGAAGATTTGGAAGTGGCATTGCATGATGGTGAACTTCTAATTGAGTAGCTCGAGGTGCGAGAAGATTATCTAAAGGGAGAGCTTCATCAGTCTAGAGGACAGGTCAGAGAAAGGGATCACGTTATTGGTGAAGCCTTAGCCCAGATTCGAGAGGTTGCTGAATATGTGCAAGACTTGGCAATATGAGCTGATGTATTAAGTCTGATGTATAGATCATCGTCGGATATAGGACGAGAGTTAGCCCTTTTATTAGATAGAGTTAAAACTTTGGGCACTAGGGCGAAAGCGTATTTGTAATCCTCTTATATGTAACGATATTCTTTTTCTAAATAAAGTTTTCTAAATGAAATTGAATCAGAATCGATGCCTTTTTGCATTCGTGCATTTGCATTACACCACATCATATGCATTCAAAGTTATAGAAAGACCCTAATTAGTTAAAGTTTACTTCCAGAGAGGTAGAAAAGAAAATCTGGAAATCACATATCCTTATGGCACTCACACTAAAACTAAGAGTATGGATCAAAGGTTCAAATAATTGCAAAAGGATATGCAAGACCAATTGCAAGAACAGTTGGCCAAAATACAGAATGACATGAGGGAGCAAATACTGGAGGCTCAGAGGAATATGATGGCTGAAATGGCTCAGCTGTTAAGGGCCACTGATAAAGGAAAAGCTCCCATGGCAATCACTGAAGAGGAGAATGAGGGTCCTCCTCCGGGTTTTACTCCGCCTCATGTGCCACTAAAAATTAAGGCACCTCTTAGAAGGCCATCTGTCACTGTGAAACCTCAACATGAGCCGGTTGATACTGGAATCCCCGTGAATTTCCCATCTGGGTCGAGAAATAATTTAGCCGATAGCCCGATCAACCCTATCACTCTTGATCTGGATCTGATGGAGAAGGAAAGAATGACAACCGAATCCTCAAAACAGTTGGAGGATCATTGCAAGTGGTTGGAGGAGAAGTCTAGGGTTTTGGAAGGCACTGGCAATCATCATGGGTTTGATGCCAAAGACTTAGGTTTGGTCCCAGACTTGGTACTTCCTCACAAATTTAAGATGCCGGAGTTTGAAAAGTACAACGGGACTACTTGCCCAGAGGCACACATAACAATGTTTTGTAGGAGAATAACCGGGTATGTGAACAATGATCAACTATTGATCCATTGTTTTCAAGATAGCTTAATAGGAGCAATGGCTAGGTGGTACAATCAGTTGAGCCGTGCAAGAATCGGTTCATGGAGAGATCTTGCACAAGCCTTCATGTAACGGTACAACCATGTGACTGATATGACGCCAGATAGGATCACGCTTCAAAACATGGAGAAAAAGCCTAATGAAAGTTTTAGGCAATACGCACAATGATGGAGGGAGGTGGCAATGCAAGTACAACCACCACTGCTAGAAAATAAGACCACCATGTTATTTATCAACACTTTAAAGGTGTCGTTCATCACTCACATGATTGGAAGCACCACGAAAAGTTTCGCGAATATAGTTATGGCAAGAGAGATGATTGAAAACGCTATAAGGGGCAATAAAATTGAGGGGAAAACGGCTAAAAGATTGGCCCCAAGGACAAAGGACAATAGGGTGAATAACATGAATAGTACCAACTCGAGGGCAATCACAGTTGGTCAACCCAAAGCAGTTGAGGTCGAACAGCAAAGTACTCGAAGACAGGAATTGGGCACAAGACAGAATTTGGAAAGGATGCAATTCATGCCTATCCCTGTGACGTATTGTGAGCTTTATCAAAGCTTATACGATACATATGCCATTGCTCCATTTTACTTGAAACCGCTATAGCCACGTTACCCCAAATGGTATGATGCAAATGCTAAATGCGAATATCATGTGGGAATACCGGGGCATTCGATTGAAAACTGCACTGGATTCAAGAAGGCCGTGGAGAGGCCTATCACGATGGGGGTTGTGAAATTTGAAAGTACCCCTAATGCTGAAAATCTGTTACCAGATCATGGAAATCAAGAAGTGAATGCCATTAATGAAACCAGGGAAGAAAGAATCAAGGAAGATGTTGCTAAGGTGAAGACACCCATGAAAGTAATATGGGAGGAGGTGGTGAAGAGAGGTATGTTGACCTCTAGAAAAGGGAGAGAAAGAATAGGGAACTATTGTGAATTCCATGGAGAGGTGGGTCATATAATCCAAAATTGTGAAGAGTTCAAGGTCATGGTACAAGGCCTTATGGTTAACAAAGAGCTACAGATTTTTGAGGATAGTTCTTGCAAAAGACAAATATGTGTGATGGAAAATGAACGACAAGGAACCAGCTGACCAAGAATTATTATTTCCTTGCCAGGGAATAATGAAGTGGGGGCGCAAACTTAGCCCAAGGTCGTCATTCATAAACCCACTCATTTTCCTTACAAGGATGACAAAAGGGTGCCATGGAGCTATGACTGCAGTGTAACAGTACCTGAGGGGGAGAGTATAGCCAGCGCTTCTAGGGGCGTGCAAAATGAAGGTTCCCATACGCGGAGTGGGAAACGTTATGATACAGGGGGCGTTAGAGTGGAGCCCACAAGGACAAAAGGTGTCGAGGTCGAGAAGGACAAAGAGACCGAAGTACCCATCAATGAGCTGGTAAAGGAGGAGGAGGCTAAGGAGTTCCTAAAGTTCTTTAAGCATAGTGAGTATAGTGTGGTCGAACAGTTGCGTAAGCAGCTAGCGCGCATATCAGTATTGACCCTAATTCTGAGTTCTGAGGTGCATCGGGATGCATTACTGAAAGTGCTCAACAAAACATATGTCACACACGACATATCTGTTAACAAGTTGGACCGGTTGGTAAATAACATCAGTGCCGACAATTTCATCTATTTCAATGATGATGAAATTCCACCTGGGGGCATAGGGTCAACCAAAGCCTTGCACATCACTACTCAGTGCAAGGGATACACGCTTCTAAGTGTACTCGTTGATAACGGGTCTGCTTTTAATGTTCTTCCATTTCCATATTGAACAGATTACCCATTAACAGTTCGCATATGAAAACATGTCACAATATGGTAAGAGCCTTCGATGGAACCGCAAGGAAAGTGATGGGACGAATTGACATCCCTTTGGAAATTGGACCAAATACATATGAAGTTGATTTCTTGGTGATGGATATCAAGCCCTCCTATAATTGTTTATTGGGGAGACCATGGATACACTCGGCAAGAGCAGTGCCCTCCTCATTGCACCAAAAATTGAAGTTAGTGACAGATGGACGGTTAATAACCATCAATGCGGAGGAGGACATTATAGTAGCAGTCACTAGTAAGGCCCCTTATGTCGAGACGAATGAAGATGCTATTGAGTGTTCTTTCCGCTCTTTAGAAATCATCAATGCAACCTTCATTTTGGAAGGAAGTGAGGTGCCGGCATCTAAAATGTCTAGAGCCACAGGGATGGCCTTGCAAATAATGATGGGGAAGAGAGCATTGCCAGGAAAAGGACTAGGGAGACAGTTGCAAGGAGGGATTCAAATCCCAAGACTGAGGGAGAAGAAAGATCACTTTGGTTTGGGCTTCAAGCCGGACCATAAGCACAAGAGGCAAGAGATTGAGAGGTGCCAAGCGAGAAGAAAGGCGCGTTAGAAGTGGAGTACGAACCGATGACATTCCCACCTATATCCAAATCCTTTAAGTCAGGAGGGTTACTGGTAGAAGAAAGTCATCAAATTAATGTTGTACACAATGAGGGATTGGAGCAAGGAAGCCTCGAGGGCATTCGCCCTTACGAACCGGGGAGCTCTTTGAATAATTAGACTGCGGAAGACCTTCCTGTAGTCTTTAGGAAATTTTCAGAGTAATTTTCGAAACATGTCTGTTACTCTAAGGCCTAGGAGTAGTAAGATTACGTTTGTGAAAAGGCTCATGATAATCTATTATTATTTTAATAAAACATAACTATATTATCAATTTAGACGAATATGGTTTCTTTTTATTGATCAATATTTCGTTAAACTTTTGCAATTCTTATTCTTTTATAGCACATAAACAATCATTCTTAGATTCATTCATTCTTTGTATATTCTTTCATACTCCCACAGGTCCCTAAATATCAATGATATGAGCACTGATATTGCAGCTCTTGATTTCTCTTGCGAGCAAGAAATGTGTTTAGAGGAACCTCAGGATTTTGAAGATGTTCAAGATTGTGACATATCTCTTGATCTGTTAAGAATGGTAAAGCAGGAGGAAAAACAAATTATGCCACATAAGAAAGAGGCAGTAGAAAATGTAGCCCTAGAGGAAAGGAAGGAGTTGAAAATTGGAACCTTGATTACCGATGATACAAGGCAAAGACTGGTTGAGTTGCGTCAAGAGTTCAAGGATATCTTTGCCTGGTCATATCAGGATATGCCCGGATTGAATACTGATATTGTGGTGCATCGACTTCCAATAAGACAAGATTATAAGCCAGTTCAATAGAAGTTGCGAAGAATGAGACCAGATATCATGTTGAAAATAAAGGATGAAGTCAAGAAGCAGTTCTATGTAGGATTCTTGCAAGAAGTAAAGTACTCTGAATGGGTAGCTAACATTGTACCAGTTCCTAAGAAAGATGGGAAGGTACGAATGTGTGTCGATTACAGAGATTTAAATAAAGCTAGCCCCAAAGATAATTTCCCTCTGTCACATATAGACACTTTGGTGGACAACAGAGCAGAATATTCATTGTTTTCCTTCATGGATGGTTTCTCAGGATACAATCAGATAAAGATGCATCCAGAAGACATGGATAAAACCACCTTCATAACCTTGTGGGGCACCTTTTGTTACAAAGTAATGCCATTTGGACTGAAGAACGCAGGGGCAATATACCAACGGGCCATGGTAAACTTATTCCACGACATGATGCATAAGGATATTGAGGTGTATGTTGATGATATGTCTGCCAAGTCACGTGCAGAAAAAGAGCACATTGAGGTCTTGAGAAGATTGTTCTTGAGATTGAGAAAATTTCAGTTGAAGCTCAATCCAACAAAATGCACCTTCGGAGCTAGATCGAGAAAGTTATTGGGTTTCTTAGTCAGTGAAAAGGGAATAGAAGTTGATTCAGACAAAGTCAGAGCAATACAAGAATTGCCTCCACCACAAACTCAAAAAGAAGTTCGAGGATTCCTAGGAAGGTTGAATTACATAGCTCGATTCATTTTACAACTGACTGAGAAATGTGATCCTATCTTTCACCTCCTCAAAAAGCACAATCAAGGTACTTGGGATGAGGAGTGCCAGAATGCTTTTGAAAAGGTCAACCAGTATTTGTTGAATGCTCTGGTATTATCTCCACCTAGCCCAGATAAATCGTTGATACTATACTTGTCAGTATTTAATAATTCTATGGGATGTGTGCTTGGTCAGCATGACGAGTCAGGGAAAAAGGAGAAGGCAATTTATTATCTCAGTAAGAAATTCACTGACTATGAAATAAGATATCCACCAATTGAAAAGTTGTGCTATGCGCTGATTTGGACAACTCAGAGATTAAGACAGTACATGCTATACCATACCACTTGGCTCATCTCGAAGCTTGATCCATTGAAATACATGATGGAGTCAACGGCTCTAAATGGGAGAATGGCGAGATGGCAAATTTTGCTTTCAGAATTTGATATAGTATATATAACTCAGAAGGCTATAAAAGCAAGTGCAGTAGTAGACTGCTTGGCCAGTAGGGCTCTAGAGGATTATGAACCATTGAACTTTGATTTTCCAAATGAGGAGTTAATGTGTATAGCAATGACCGAAGATTCTCTTTGGAAGCTAAATTTTGATGGGGCTTCTAATATAGTCGGAATGGAATTGGGGCAGTCTTAGTATCCCCGAATGGCGATCATTACTTGTAAGACCCCAAACCCGGCCCAGACGTTATAACCGGATCCGACATGGCACATCGAAGCGTTCAAAACATTTTATATTGTTGATCCAGAAAAACTTACTTAGTGTTTTAAAAGATAATTTCATTATAGGTTAAAGTGAATGGAAGATGTGCACCAGGTAGGAAACCGGAAAAGAGGTGGTGAGTCCATCAGACTGCTTAAGTACCAAGCTCCCTTCGGATCCAATCCTAGACATGCAAATCTCCATTGCCACACCTTAACGTCATAGATATTTCTAGGAAACCGATTTGATTAAGTCATTTTTAGGAAAAGTGATTAATTTTGGAAAATACTTTCATTGTGGAAGCATTACTTGTTGTCGTGTTATTTTGAAATCAATTGTTGTTTTTGAAAACGCGCTCTAAAGCTATCCAATTTCAACAGTTAAAATAAGTAATACCTATCTTAGTAATACATATTAAAACCATCAAAAATAATTAAGCGGCCTTATTACATTTAAAAACCCAAAACTTCAAACGTAAATAAAAGGATGTCCAGTTCACCAAAAGAAAATCAAACTTTCAGAACGGGTGGCCACTCCGAATTCCCTCACAGCTCCAAGTCACTATGGTTGGGGATTTCCTGCGTGGATGAAAATAAAAGGGGTGATTTTGGGGAAACTCAGTGTGTAAGGAAAACCCATTCAAAATCCAAGTCAGCTCAAGCCTATTGGGCCTAAGCCCATTCAGTAACAATGGTCTTGGACCGAGCCCTTTTGATTACAATAAACCGGGCCTTAGCCCTTATTCAGATAATGATATGGCCCATAGGCCCATTTAAAATACATGCAACATCAATAACATATGCAAGCCCATTTGGGGAGACAACTCAACCCATCAACCACTACACTCCACCCGTACCAGGCCTACACTCCACGTGGGGAGTAGCTAAACCCACCCAAAACACTCCACATTGCGACCTTTGCTGCTCGATTATCGATAAATTGAGGCAAAGCCTCCAAGACGTGGACAAGCCACTTTCAGTACTTCCTCGTCAATATCCCAATCCCATGCATCGATAATAACAACATGGCATGCGATAAATAACAACGATTAAACATGCATTTAGGTCAATTTAACCTAGGGGTATTTCGTAATTTATCTCCTAGGGTAAAACGTAAATTTTCCACTTTTAAAGGTATTTCAGTAATTTATCTATTTTAGGGTTTTTCATGCATATTCCTACCTTTCACGTACTACGTAATCACGTACCAAGGGTTCTTACGAATTGGGCCGTTGGCCCATCATTCCAATTTTGGCCCATTAAGCCCAAAAATATTGAGGGCACGTAAATCATGCACTTTGCGGTCCAAACATTGCACTTACCAAAAACATTAATCGATATACCTCACGAGCATTCGCACACTCCCAAATCTACAAAATACCGCTTTTGGCATTTGATTTTCGACTTTTGCCGATCTAGACTAAGAAAGAAGGTGTTAGTTACACACTGCTTGCGACGATATCTTGATTTAGATCCACACACCTAACAGCCTACAATTGGATTACTAACACGTTAATCTAACTATTCAAATACGAACTACATATTAACCCCTTACAATATTCGGCCAACCACACCTACAGATCATAGTAAGCTTATAAGAAAACAATAAGCAACTCATTAACAAATTTTTGTCAATGTTTACCACATAATCATAATTTCACTACAAGCTGTCTTTCTGAGCAACAGTCACTAAATTATTTATAACTAGAGCTACGAAACTCCAAATCAAGTGTCGCTAATTTTCCCTGAAAATAGAGTCATATATCTTCTATCCATAAAAGTTTCTGAATTTTTGGTATGGCCAATCAATACCAGATTTTTCTTAAAGTTTTCCATGTTTCACTGTTTGACTAATCTGACAACTCTACATTACGAATCAATTTTCTCATTGTACAAATTCAAAATATGTTCTCGTTTATTCCGTTTGAAACTAGACTCATTAAGCTTTAATTAAATAATTTATGCAGCTTCTAACTCATCTCCCACAATTTATGGTGATTTTCCAAAGTCATGTTACTTCTACTGTCCCAAGCAGATTTATTACCAAATCACTCTTTCACACCTAACTTGCATGCTTGTTATTTAAACATGTATATCACCAATCAATCATCACATATCTATGATTTTACTTAAGTATAATCTCCATTTCATCATTTTAAAGCACAACATGTTAGCCGATTTTTTCCCCTTAGCATCTAAGGCACATGCATGCTCATTTGTTTGGCTCAACTTCACCTATCTTCCATTTTTCATCAAAAGAACATGAAACAACAACCATTTCCTTCTTTTTAATTCATGACCAAATGCTCACAACACAACCAAAAACCAAAATATGCTTCAAGAGTTAAGGTAGAATCAAGAAGAACTCATGAACATCAAGATAGAAGCAAACTACCATGAACTTACCTTCAATTTTCTTCCCCAAGTGACCGAACATTCAAGAGCTTTCTCCTCTCCTTTCTCTTCTTTAACTTTAGGCTATGATGAACAAAGATGGACAAAACTTTATTCTTTTCACCCCTTTTTGTTTTAATAAAATTTCATATTTCATCCATTTAATTCTTTAATACAAAAGACATGAAATGCCCATCATGGAACATTTACCTAAACCATTATCATGGAACATTTACCTAACCCATTATCATGGAATATTTACCTAATCCATTATCATGGAACATTTACCTAACCCATTATCAATTTGTACCATGAATTATGGATATCAAGTGCTCATATTGTCTACAACAACATGATGGCTGGCCACTTCATGTAAAATGGGAGGTTTGTCATGCAAATCCTCCTATTTTGCACTCCTATTTATTTGGCCACTTCAATTTAGCCTATAGCATTTTCAAACATTTTCACATAGGTCCTATTTCATAATTTCACTCCCTTTTTCTTATGGAACAAAAATTAACTAAAATTGTCGGGTTCTATCTTAAGCTTGGCTTTCTAGAGGCCCACTAACATAATTAAACTTATACCAACATTCACAGAATTCCCGAAAATTGGGGCGTTACAACTCTACCCCCTTAAAGAAATTTCGGCCTCGAAATTTACCTGATCCAAATAGTTGAGGGTATTGTTGACGCATAGTCTCTTCTGATTCCCAAGTAGCTTCTTCCCTTCCATGATTACGCCACAGTACTTTTACCAATGGAACCGATTTCCTTCTTAGAACTTTAACCTCTCGATCTAAAATTTGTATGGGTTCTTCCTCAAAGGTCAAATCAGTCCTTACTTCAATCTCCTCTACTGGCACAACATGTGAGGGATCCGATCGATATTGTTTTAACATAGACACATGAAAAACGTCATGGATTCTGTCTAACTCTGGTGGTAATTCTAACTGATACGCTACTGGCCCTACCCGCTTAAGAACTCGATAAGGCCCTATAAACCGCGGACTCAATTTGCCTTTCTTGCCGAATCTCAAGATCTTCTTCCAAGGTGAAACCTTTAAGAAAACCATATCCCCAACCGTGAACTCTATCTCTTTGTGCTTTAGGTCCACATACGATTTCTATCTATCAGATGCCTCCTTTAATCGATCTCTTATCAACTTAACCTTACTTTCAGTATCTGCCACGATCTCCGGTCCAAGCACTTGTCGTTCACCCAACTCTGTCCAACACGTAGGCGTACGACATCTCTGCCCATAAAGTGCCTCATATAGAGCCATCTGAATACTTGCTTGGTAGCTGTTATTGTATGCAAACTCCGCCAATGGCAAGTAGTCCTCCCAACTCCCACAAAAATCGATGATACAACCCCTTAACATATCCTCCAAAATCTGAATAACCTCTCCGACTATCCATCTGCGTGGGTGAAAGGCGATCTTGAAATCCAAACGTGTACCCAATGCCTCCTGCAATTTCTTCCGAACCGAGATGTAAACCTAGGGTCTCGGTCGAAATAATCGACACGGCACTCCATGTAGTCGCACTATCTCGCCACATACAACCTAGCCAACTTTTGCAGGGAGTAATCAAGACGAATCGGTATGAAATGGGCGATTTTGTTAACCTATCCACCACTACCCACACGAATCTTTCTTAGTGGGTGTCAAAGGTAGCCCACTCACAAAGTCCATAGTGACTCTCTCCCACTTCCACAATGGAATTTTTACCGGTTGCGATAATCCGTATGAAATTGATGTTCAGCTTTCACTTGCTGGCATGTCAGACATTTCTCCACGAACTCCGTTACTTCTCATTTAAGCCCAGGCCACCAATACAGTTCTCACAAGTCGTGATACAACTTATTCCCTCCAGGATGCATGGCACAAAGTCCCCCATGAGCTTCCTTCAATATTGACTGTCTCAAGTCAGAATCCTTCGGAATACAAATTCTTCCTTGGAAGCATAAAACTCCTTCAGTATTCAGTCCAAAATCCTCATTCTCACCCTTCTCAACTTGCTGAAACCAAAGAACCAACAAGTTATCCTTCAACTGTTTTTCTTTAATCTGCTCAATCCAAATAGGCCTTACTTGCAATTCTGCTAACAGACTTCCATCATCAAACAGACTCAAACGTGCAAACAAGGCTCTCAAATCAGAAACAACCCTTCGACTCAACGCATCAGCCACCACGTTAGCCTTACCTGGGTGGTACTCAATCGAATAGTCGTAATCCTTAAGCAACTCTACCCATCTTCGTTGCCTAAGGTTTAACTCCTTCTGAGTTAACAGATACTTTAGGTTCTTATGGTCCGTGTATATGATACACTTTTCTCCATATAAGTAATGTCTCCAGATTTTCAACGCGAAGATCACTGCTGCTAGCTCTAAGTCGTGCGTAGGGTAGTTCGCTTCATGAGACTTAAGCTGCCGTGAAGCATAAGTGACCACCTTACCCTCTTGTATCAGTACACATCCTAACCCCACATGTGATACATCGCTGTACACAGTGAAGTCCTTCCCAGACTCCGATTGAATCAACACTGGTGCTTCAGTCAATACCCTTTTCAAATGGTCAAAAACTTTTTGCTGACTCTCAGTCCAGACAAATGCTACCCTTTCCTTATGAGCCATTCAATGGTGCAAAGAATCGAGAAAATCCTTCTACGAACCTTCAGTAATAGCCTGCCAAACCCAGAAAACTCTGAATTTCCAATACTGATTTTGGTGGCTTCCATCCCAGAACTGCCTCAATTTTTCGAGGATCCACTTTAATTCCTTCAGTAGAAACCACATGACCTAGAAAAGCCGCTTCTCGCAACCAAAATTCACACTTACTAAACTTTGCATACAGTTCCTTCTCTCTCAGCACTTGCAGCACAATACGTAGATGCTCCTCATGTTTCTCCTCGGTTTCCGAGTATACCAGAATATCATCGATGAAAACTACCACGAATCGGTCCAAGTAAGGTTAGAACACTCGATTCATCAGATCCATGAAAGCGGCAGGTGCATTCGTCAACCCAAATGCCATAACCAGGAACTCGTAATGACTATATCGAGTCCTGAATGCTGTCTTATGAATATCCACTTCCTTTACCCTTAACTGATGGTATCCAGATCGAAGGTCAATCTTGGAAAATACCGAAGCTCCTTTAAGTTGGTAAAATAAATCATCAATCCTTGGCGAGGGTATTTGTTCTTTATCGTCGCTTGTTCAATGGCGTAATCGATCACACATGCGCATTGTCCCGCCCTTTTCTTCACAAATAGCACTGGTGCTCCCCATGGAGACACGCTTGGTCTAATGAAGCCCCTATCCAATAACTCTTGAATTTGAGCCTTTAACTCTACTAACTCCTTCGGTGCCATCCTATACGGTGCGATGGACACAGGTGCCGTTCCAGGCAACAAATCTATTCCAAACTCAACTTCTCGGTTCGGAGGCAATCCTGAAAGCTCCTCCGAAAAAACATCTTGGAACTCTTTTACGGTCCTAACCTTATACACTGTCAGTCCCTCCTCTTCTGACTGACTTACAATGCCAAATAGACCTCACAACCTTTTTGAATCCACTTTTCGGCTCTTAATACCGACACCACATTGGACAAATAATCCCTTCGCTCACCTATCACCATAACCTCCTCATCCTTTGTGGTCCTTAACACCATTCGTTTAGCAGCACAATCTAGAGTCGCTTTATGCTTAACAAGCCAGTTCATTCCCAAAGTGAGATCAAACTCTCCGAACGGTAACTCCATCAGATCTCCAAGGAAAATCTTACCTTGAGTTTCCAAGGGTACATCCCTATACAGTTTGTCTACCCTAATCAAGTGACCCAAAGGACTTAGTACAGATACCCCACTCACAATCTCCTCAGAGTGCACACCCAACGACCCAGATATGGCACATGCAACATAGGAATGAGTAGATCCAACATCCACCAAGGCAGTATACGGTATGCTAGAAATCAAAAACGTATCAGTTATGACGACAGGTGCGTCACCCTCCTCGCGGCGACGAGTAGCATATACCAAAGCTGGCTGACGAGCCTCAGTGTTAACAGTACCCTTGCTAGGTGCCCCACGTCCATGGCTATTGCCACCGCGACCTCGACCATGACCTCTCGACGGTGACGGTCCACCTCGCGTTGTTTGTATGGGTTGCACAACCCTTTGTTCAACCACTTGAGCCTGAGCTAGCCTCTTAGGACAATCCCTGATCTTATGTTCCTTTGATCCACAACGAAGACAAGCCCCAGAGCATTTCCAACATTCCCCCAGATGCATTCTACCACAATCTCCACAAGCTTGTGGTCTAACAGTATTCACTGTAACCGCTCGAACTGGTTCCTCCATCCTAGCTCTCTTAACATTTCGGTTTACAGCACCAATTGGTCCAGCATCTCTCTTGAACTGATTTTGATCCCTGTCGAGGTTCTTTCGTTCAGCTTGCTTCACCTCTTCGGCTATCTTAGCCTTTTCTACCACTGCATCAAAATTGCGCTCTCTCTGCGAAGCTATGAGTATCCTTAGCTCATCCCTGAGGCCATCCTCAACGCGAACACTGCGCTTGTATTCGGTAGAGACAATACCATTAGCATACCGGCTCAATCGCAGAAACTCTGCCTCATATTCAGCAACGGTCTTTCCACCCTGGGTCAGGTTCAGGAATTCCTTCCTTCGCGCATCCACATAGCTAGCTCAGACATACTTCGCCTTGAAGGATCGCTTAAACAACTCCCAAGTTACCCTCTCACTGGGTACCCTCTCTCACGATGATCCACCATCGATCGCCTCGTCCGTAGTAAGGATCTCGCTCCTTTTAACTTTTGCTCTCTTGGCGGTCCAAGTCATCTATAATCCGCTCCGTGGCTTCCAACCAATGATTACCACATTTGGGGCTACTCGAGATACACCCTAAAAACTTCCGCTCCGTTGGCGGAGTCGCTCGAAATGGACCCCTATTCATGGGCCCGATATTAGCTCACACCGTGATGTACCCAAAATTGACCCTAGTCGGGATGTGGTTTCGGGACCACAAAACCGAGGCATAAAAATAATTTAAAAATTTATTTTGATGCCTATGATATGTGTTAATTTGTGTATGACATTTTGATGTTTCAATTTAGAATTATAAATGTGAATTTCACTAGAAAGGACCTAGTAGTAAACTTTGAAAGTATGATGGGGAAATGTGTGATGTCTAGTTGATCATGCATGCAAAAATAAAGGATTTGCATGTCAAATTTCCCCAAAGATGGTATAGTGGCCGGCCATGACAAGGGAATATGGGCAAGGAAAACATGTTATGACATGTTTTGTTAATGCATGATGTGATAAATGATAAAAAATTAAGCATGTAGGAAGAGAAACAAAAATCAAAATTTGCTCATCCTTTCCCCCCCTTTTGCCGTGAGTGAAAGAGAAGCAAAGAAAAAAATTTTGTTCATCTATTTTTCTCTTCTTTGGCCGAAAATACTAAGGAAAAAGGAAGGATTTTTGCTTCATTTTCTTTGTTTAGAAGAGATCTAGAAGGAAATTTGGCTAAACTTGCATCAAGAGTAAGGTATGTATGAGGTTGTGTTATGAGTTTCATGCATGTTTTAGTTGCTAACTTGATGTTCATGTTAGCCATGGTTCAAATCCTTGTTATGCCATGGGAATGGTATTTGGCCAAAGTTGTTATTGTGTTAAAGCCATTGCATGCTAAATGTGAAGCTTGCTAATGATGCATGCAATGATGGATTTTCTACTCTTGAAATTTTTTGTAGCCATCTTGAGTAAGACATTGAGTTTTCTTTTGTTTAACCATGATTGAAGTTGAAAGGGCATGATTGTGATGTATTCGCCATGATGCATTCATGAGCATGGTTCATGCTTCTTGCATGTTAGTAAAAATTTGTGTTTTGGATGGCTATGGACACCTTGAAATTGGCCTTGCACCTATATGTGTATATGATTGCACATGATATTTTGATTATGAAGAAAGTGATAAATATGTTGTTTAAAGAAGAAATTTGTTGAAGAATGTTGTGAAATTTGCATGTACAATCGACCTAGTACACATATGATGTGAAAATCTTGCAATTTATTGTTGATTTTGTGCAAGTATGACTAAGTATAATCGGCCACATGGGGGAATTATTGTGCATGCATTCGGTTAGAGGCAAGCTTAATGATGCCTATTCTTGACTTAGGTAATCGGCTACCTTGTTGTGAGCTAAGGCCGAATGTGTGCGTAATTAAAGAAAATTGACTAAAGTGCTTAGTTATATGATGTTGAGTCAATGATATGTGTATTCGCCAAGGCTATGGCGAGACTTTAATGAATTGAATTTGTTTGAATTAGCTCAAGAGCTTAGAGGGCCACAATTGGATAAGGGAAGGAAAAAGTGATCGATTAGCCGTCGGTTGCTTCGACAACATCCGAGGTAAGTCCTCAAGAAATGACCCTACTCAATTATGTGAAATGAAATATGGATGTGTAATGATTATTGATTTATGTGTGTATGAGTATTTGAATGATACCCTGCTAAGTCCCGGCGATTATGCAAGTGATATGTTTGTGTTTGAGCCTTAGTAACGAAAATGAAACATGGATGTGTAATGATTATTGATGTATGTGTGTGCATGAGCAATTGAATGATATCCGGCTAAGTCCCAAGACATTTATGCTAGTAATTATACCGGGTTAAGACCAAGGCCATTGTGCTAGTGACCACATCCGGCTAAGACCAAGGCATTCGTGCAAGTTGTTAAATCCGGCTAATACCAAGGCATTTGTGCAAGTCGTTCTATCCGGGCTAAGACCAAGGCATTCGTGCATGTGGTTATATCCGGTTGTATTCAAGAAGCTTGGGCTGAAGGTGAGCATTGGTTGCTGTAATAAATTTAATTAGTACGCTCGAAAAGCCCAAAGGAAAAGGTATGTTTATATGTGCATTGGAAAAGTCGATATGTTTGAGTAACATTCGCTCAATCGACTAACGAATTTTCAGCTATTGAATTGGTTGATATCTTGTGAAAGTATACAATGATGAAGTGTGAAGCAAGTATGATTATGTGAATGTGTATTAATGAAATGATTCATTTGGCTATGTGAATGTAATGCCTTAGTTAAAGCTGATTTTATTGCTTGAGACTTACTAAGCATAAAAATGCTTACCCGCTGCTTTGGCTCTCTGTTTTATAGATTTTGCTCGTTAGCGATCGGATTCGGGATCATTAAAGTCAAGTCATCTACACTATCAAAGCCTCCATTTTGGTATAATTTTGGTTGAACTTTGAAATGGCATGTATAGGACTACCCTAATGTTGAAGGTCATGTACCTTTCGGTTTTGTGTAAGCTTGGATAGCCATGCGAAAATGGCTTATATACGCTTTTAGTATGATTCTATAATAGTTTGTATGATAATCATTATGGGGTATGAAATTGTCTGAAAGGATTAGCCATTGGAATGGTTAATCATAATCACACTTTGTGCTATGTGTGCAAAAAGGGTCATTTGAATCGTGGAAATCATGAAATAGGTAATGGTTACTTTGAAAACAGATGCTGGCAGCAGCAGTGGTATGGTTTTGAAAAATCACCAAAATTTGTAGAAATGGTATTAAATAATGAATAAATTATGTAAATGAACCTTAATGAGTCTACTTTCATGTGTAATAAACGAAAAGGTCATAGGAATTATATGTTAAGAGATATTAAAGCTATTGTGAGATAGGGCCAGAACGGTTTCTGGGTCCCCTGTCGCAACTTTAAAAATTTATTATAAATTATCAAGAAAGAATTAGGAGTCATGCCTTATATTTACAGATTCCATTTTGAGTCTAGTTTCATTAGAAACAAACGACACCAGTATTAAAGCCCTGTACAGAGAGATATTCAAGTTGTAACGCGTGAAGGTCAGAGCAGTCGATCCCTGTAACATGGGTGACTTTAACTAATAAACTGTACCAATTGGCCCAACCAAAAATTCTAGAAATAAATCCATGGATGGATATATGAGTCTAAATTCATGGAAAATTTATGGAATCAGTTTCCGAGTTTTGAAACTCGAGATATGATTTTTAAGGTGACAGTGACGCAGATTTCCAGCCTGTCTGGAAATGTCAAATTGGTGGGTGAAATATGTGGATTTGGCTTGTTAACCCCTCGTGTCCGACACCGGCGATGGTCTCGGGTTCGGGGTGTTACACCGGCCACCCTTTCCAAAACTCTTAACATGGCCTGGGACAGAGCGTCATCCCTCGCGACCCGATCATACGACCCATTCTCATCCACCGGTGGTGGTCGTGTGACTCCAGCGGGTATGTGTTTAGAAGACGAAGATCCAGCTTGAGTACTACCTCGGCCTCGACCACGGCCTCGACCATGGCCTCTTCCCCGAGTAGCTCTCGTACTCATATCGATTTATCTGATTACGAATTTTATGCAGTTAGTTTACTGTTTCCACTGTTTATTACAGAATATCTTATGAACAGATAAGGTTTCAGAGTTGTCCTCGCGTAACCACGCTTTAGCTCTTGCCTCGATTTCCTAGGGCTTAATTTACCCTACGGTCTCGGTTTAGAGCCTTTACGCTATATTATTTATAGTATCGTCTCTAAGGTTTAGTACTAACTACAGTACAGTTCAGTATATAAAACAGAATAGTACTTACAGCCTTGGTGCCGGGGATTTAGTGTGCCACCTCATCAGTTTTCAGATAAACTCAAAAGATTTAGACTTTTTCAAATCCATTTTCCAAACATTTGTGTTTATAAAAAAAACAAGTTCGGATATTATCTCCTTTAAACAGGAAATTTTCAAAAGTCAGGTTTTTCCAAAAATACCTTTTTTTTTGGCATAAAGTTTTGAACACCCTTTTTGGACCCGATCCACAACTGAGTTGTTGCAACCTAGGCTCTGATACCACTAAATGTAACACCCCAAACCCGGCCCAGACGTTATGACCGGATCCGACATGCCACATCGAAGCGTTCAAAACATTTTATATTGTTGATCCAGAAAAACTTACTTAGTGTTTTAAAAGATAATTTCATTATAGGTTAAAGTGAATGGAAGATGTGCACCAGGTACGAAACTGGAAAAGAGGTGGTGAGTCCATCGGACTGCTTAAGTACCAAGCTCCCTTTGGATCCAATCCTAGACATGCATACCTCCATTGCCACACCTTAACGTCATGGATATTTCTAGGAAACCGATTTGATTAAGTCATTTTTAGGAAAAGTGATTAATTTTGGAAAATACTTTCATTGCGGAAGCATTGCTTGTTATCGTGTTATTTTGAAATCAATTGTTGTTTTTGAAAACGCGCCCTAAAGCTATCCAATTTCAACAGTTAAAATAAGTAATACCTATCTTAGTATTACATATTAAAACCATCAAAAATAATTAAGCGGCCTTATTACATTTAAAAACCCAAAACTTCCAACGTAAATAAAAGGATGTCCAGTTCACCAGAAGAAAATCAAACTTTCAAAACGGGTGGCCACTCCGAATTCCCTCATACCTCCAAGCCACTATGGTTGGGGATTTCCTGCGTGGATGAAAATAAAAGGGGTGAGTTTGGGGAAACTCAGTGTGTAAGGAAAACCCATTCAAAGTCCAAGTCACTCAAGCCTATTGGGCCTAAGCCCATTCAGTAATGATGGTCTTGGACCGAGCCCTTTTCAGACATAATAAACCGGGCCTTAGCCCTTATTCAGATAACAAGATGGCCCATAGGCCCATTTCAAAATACATGCAACATCAATAACATATGCAAGCCCATTCGGGAGACTACTCAACCCACCAACCACTACACTCCACACGCATCACCCTACACTCCATGTGGGAGTAGCTCAACCCACCCACCCAACACTCCACTTGTTGCGTACCTTGCTACTCGATTAACGAAGAATTGAGGCAAATCCTCCAAGACGTGGACAAGCCACTTTCAGTACTTCCTCCGTCAATATCCCAATCCCATGCATCGATAATAACAACATGGCATGCAAGAAATAACAACAAATTAAACATGCATTTAGGTCAATTTAACCCTAGGGGTATTTGGTAATTTATCTCCTAGGGTAAACTGTAAATTTTTCACTTTTAAAGGTATTTTAGTAATTTATCTATTTTAGGGTTTTTCATGCATATTCCTATCTTTCACGTACTACGTAATCACGCATCGAGGGTTCTTCTGAATTGGGCCGTTGGCCCATTATTCCAATTTTGGCCCATTAAGCCCAAAAATATCGAGGGCACGTAAATCATGCACTTTGCGGTCCAAACATTGCAGCTTACCAAAAACATTAATCGATTTACCTCACGAGCATTCGCACACTCGTAAATCTACAAACTACCGATTTTCAAGATTTCGGATTTTTGACTTTTGCCGATCTAGACTAAGAAAGAGGGTGTTAGTTACACACCTGTTTGCGACGATATCTGTGACGAGATCCACACACGAACCGCCTACAATTGGATTACTAACACGTTAATCTAACTATTCAAATACAAACTACATATTAACCGCTTACAATATTCGGCCAACCACACCTACAGATCATAGTAAGCTTATAAGAAAACAATAAGCAACTCATTAACAAATTTTTGTCAATGTTTACCACATAATCATAATTTCACTGCAAGCTGTCTTTCTGAGCAACAGTCACTAAATTATTTATAACTGGAGCTACAAAACTCCAAATCAAGTTCCGTTAATTTTACTTGAAAATAGAGTCATATATCTTCTATCCATAAAATTTTCAGAATTTTTGGTATGGCCAATAAATACCAGATTTTTCTTAAATTTTCCCATGTTTCACTATTTGACTAATCTGACAACTCTGCATTACGAATCAATTTTCTCATTGTACAGAATTCAAAATATGTTCTCATTTATTCCGTTTGAAACTAGACTCATTAAGCTTTAATTAAATAATTTATACAGCTTCTAACTCATCTCCCATAATTTATGGTGATTTTCCAAAGTCATGTTACTGCTGCTGTCCCAAGCAGATTTATTACCAAATCACTCTTTCACACCTAACTTGCATGCTTGTTATTTAAATATGTATATCACCAATCAATCATCACATATCTATGATTTTACTTAAGTATAATCTCCATTTCATCATTTTAAAGCACAACATGTTAGCCGATTTTTTCCCCTTAGCATCTAAGGCACATGCATGCTCATTTGTTTGGCTCAACTTCACCTATCTTCCATTTTTCATCAAAAGAACATGAAACAACAACCATTTCCTTCATTTTAATTCATGACCAAATGCTCACAACACAACCAAAAACCAAAATATGCTTCAAGAGTTAAGGTAGAATCAAGAAGAACTCATGAACATCAAGATAGAAGCAAACTACCATGAACTTACCTTCAATTTTCTTTCCCAAGTGACCGAACATTCAAGAGCTTTCTCCTCTACTTTCTCTTCTTTAACTTTAGGCTATGATGAACAAAGATGGACAAAACTTTGTTCTTTTCACCCCTTTTTGTTTTAATAAAATTTCATATTTCATCCATTTAATTCTTTAATACAAAAGACATGAAATGCCCATCATGGAACATTTACCTAAACCATTATCATGGAACATTTACCTAACCCATTATCATGGAATATTTACCTAATCCATTATCATGGAACATTTACCTAACCCATTATCAATTTGTACCATGAATTATGGATATCAAGTGCTCATATTGTCTACAACAACATGATGGCTGGCCACTTCATGTAAAATGGGAGGTTTGTCATGCAAATCCTCTTATTTTGCACTCCTATTTATTTGGCCACTTCAATTTAGCCTATAGCATTTTCAAACATTTTCACATAGGTCCTATTTCATAATTTCACTTCCTTTTTCTTATGGAACAAAAATTAACTAAAATTGTCGGGTTCTATCTTAAGCTTGGCTTTCTAGAGGCCCACTAACATAATTAAACTTACGCCAACATTCACAGAATTCCCGAAAATTGGGGCGTTACATTACCCATTTACATGCAAGTTGGACTTTGATTGCACGAACAATATGGCTGAGTATGAAGCATGCATCATGGGACTTCAAGCAGCTATAGAGCGAGGTATAAAAACCCTAGAAATATATGGAGATTCTACGTTGGTAATTTATCAGCTTAGAGGTGAATAGAAGACAAGTGACCCTAAATTGATCAATTATCGAAAGGTAGTTTTGGGGTTACTTGTGGAGTTCGATGATATCACCTTCAATTATCTCCCACGAGATGAGAATTAGATGGCAGACGCTTTAGCAACCTTGGCCTCAATAATTAAGGCGAATAAAGAGGAAGAGATGAGACCAATTCAAATGAGTGTCTACGAGGCTCCAGCTCATTTTTATAACATTGAGAAGGAGGAAAAAGACGATAACCTTTGGTATCAAGAGATATTACGATATGTGAGAGATCGTAAATACCCTAAATAGGCCAATGAAAATGACAAACGAACTTTAAGAAGGATAGCTTGCGACTATGTCTTGGACGGAGATATCCTGTACAAGAGAAGGAAAGACCAAGTACTTTTAAGATTTGTCGATGCCGTGGAAGCTAAGCTAATTTTAGAAGAAGTTCATGAAGGTGTATGTAGGACGCATGCAAATGGGTTCACAATGGCAAGACAAATCATGAGGTTTGGCTATTATTGGTCTACAATGGAAGGGGATTGTATTAATTACACCAAGAAATGCCATAAATGCCAGATTTATGGAGACAAGATACATGTACCACCTTCACCTTTGCACGTTATGACTTCTCCATGGCCCTTCTCCATGTGGGGCACGGATGTCATTGAACCAATATCGCCGAAAGCTTCGAATGGACATCGGTTTATCTTCGTGGTAATTGACTACTTTACAAAATGGGTAGATGCCGCCTCTTATGCGAATGTTACTAAGTCAGCTGTGAGTCGATTCTTGAAGAAAGAGATCATTTGTCGATACGAAATGCCTGAGAAGATTATATCCAAAAATACATTGAACTTGAAGAACAAAACGATGGCAGAAGTTTGCGACCAGTTCAAGAACAAACATCACAATTCTTCTCCCTATCGCCCAAAAATGATTAGGGCAGTGGAGGCCGCCAATAAGATCATTAAGAAAATAGTGGGGAAGATGACTGAGACTTATAGAGATTGGCATGAGAAGTTACCATTTGCACTCCTGGCCTATCGAACATCTGTCAGAACCTCTACTAGGGCAACCCCATTCTCGTTAGTTTATGGGACGAAAGCAGTATTACCAATTGAAGTAGAAATACCTTCTCTTCGAATTTTGACGGAGGTAAGGTTAGATGAAGCTGAATGGTTTCAATCCCGATATGACCAATTGAACTCGATTGAGGAAAAGAGGCTAAGAGCCATAAACTTCCAAGGTTCTTATTCTTCGCTTTATAGCCGCTCGGAGTCCCATGATGCACGCTTCATACTCGGCCATGTTGTTTGTCCAATCAAAATCCAACTTGCACATGAATGGATAATGATCACCATTTGTGGATATCAGGACTGCCCCAATTCCATTTCCCATTACATTGGATGCCCCCATCAAAGTTCAACTTCCAAGAATAATCCTCTGTTGTTGCTACACACATCAATTCCTCATTTGGGAAATTGAAGTTTAATGGCTCATAATCTTCTAGAGCTCTGCTATCGCACTCCCTTTTATAGTCTTTTGACTCACATAGACTATGTCAAATTCTGAAAGCAATATTTGTCACCTTGCCATTCTTCCATTTAGTGCTGTTGACTCCATCATGTACTTTAATGGATCAAGTTTTGAAATTAGCCAAGTTGTATGATATAACATATATTGCCTCAACCTTCGAGTTGTCCAGATTAAAGCACAACACAATTTCTCAATTGGCGAATATCTCATCTCACACTCTGTGAATTTCTTACTGAGGTAGTATATTGCCTTGTCTTTTCTTCCCGGTTCATCATGTTGACCAAGCACACATCCTATAGAATTACTAAACACTGATAAGTACCGAATTAATGGTTTATCCAGACTAGGTGGGGATAGTACTGGAGCATTTAGCAGGTATTGCTTGACTTTGTCAAAAGCATTCTGGCATTCCTCATTCCAAGTACCTTGGTTGTGTTTTTTAAGTAGGCGAAATATAGGATCACATTTCTCAGTTAATTGTGAAATAAACCGAGTAATATAATTCAACCTACCAACAAAACCTCGAACTTCCTTCTGAGTACGTGGTGGAGGCAAATCTCGTATGGCTCTAACTTTGTCTGAGTCTACTTCTATTCCCTTTTCGCTGACCACAAAGCCTAATAACTTCCCTGACCTGGCTTCGAGAGTGCATTTTGCCGGATTAAGTTTTAACTGAAACTTCCTTAATCTTAAGAATAGTTTCTTTAAAACCTCAATATGTTCCTCCTCTATTTGAGATTTGGCAATCATATCATCAACATACACCTCAATTTCCTTCTGCATCATATCGTGAAATAAGGTCACCATAGCCCTTTGGTATGTTGCTCCTGCATTCTTTAGCCCAAAGGGCATTACCTTGTAACGTTATGAATGTGGTTTTGTCCATGTCTTCAGGATGCATCTTTATCTGATTGTACCCTAAAAAACCATCCATGAAGGAGAACAATGAATATCCCGCTGTGTTGTCTACGAAAATGTCTATGTGAGGCAGAAGGAAATTATCTTTTGGGCTAGCTTTATTCAAATCCCTGTAATCAACACACATTCGTACCTTTCCATCCTTCTTAAGAACGGGTACAATGTTAGCTACCCATTTAGAATACTTCACCTCTTGTAAGAATCCTGCATCGAACTGTTTCTTGACTTTATCCTTTATTTTTAATACGATATCTGGTCTCATTCTTCGCAACTTCTGTTGAATTGGTTTACAATCCTGTCTTATTGGAAGACGATGCACCACAATATCAGTATTTAACCCTGGCATATCTTGATAGGACCATGCGAAGATATCGTTGAACTCATGTAACAACTGAATCAGTCCTTGCCTTATATCATCAGCAATATGCGTGCCAATTTTCACCTCTTTCCCTTCTTCTAGGGCTACATTCTCTACTGCCTCTTTCTCATGTGGCATAATTTGTTTCTCCTCTTGTTTTACCATCCTCAACAGATTCGGAGACACATCACAATCCTGGACATCTTCAAAATCTTGATATTCCTCTAAATACATGTCTTGTTCGCGAGAGAAATCAAGATTTGTAATATTAATGCTCATGTCATTGATATCTAGGGACCTGTGAAGTATAAAGAATATACAAAGAATGAATCAATTTAAGAATGATTATTTATGTGCTATGAATAAGAATTGCAAAAGTTTAACGGAATATTGGTTGATAAAAAAAACAATACTCATTCAAATTGATAAAAGTTATGTTTTATTAAAAAAATAATAGATGATCGTAAGCCCATCCATAAATGTAATCCTATTACTCCTAGGCCCTAGAGTAACAAGAATTTTTTGAAAATTACTCTGAAAAATTCCTAAAGACTACAGGAAGCTCCTCCACAGTCCAATTGTTTAGAGAGCTTCCCAGTTTGTAAGGACGAATGCCCTCAAGGTTTCCTTAATCAGTCCCTTCTTCAAGTATGGCATTGATGGAATGATTTTCATTTCCAAACACCCCCATCTCCAGGTAAGCTATCCCTCCTGATACAAAAGTCTAGGATATGTAAGGAAGCGTCTTTTTTTCGCTCAGCCGTGACCCTCTTCTCTCTTTCTCTCTTTCTTTCTCTTTTTAACCTTAACTAATTAGGGTCTTTTTATGGATTTAAATGCATGTGATGTGATGCAATGCAAATGCATGAATGGAAAAGAAAAGGAGATGTTGATCTTGAATTCAATTCCATTAGAATAACTTTTCTAGAAAATAGATTTCTTTACATGAAAATAGATTACATATGCGATCTTGCCCTTCATAGTCCAAGTAAACGCTGATCTTTTCTTCATGGTCGAATCCTGTAAATTCTCCAAAAGATGCCTTTGCTAGCTCCTTGCTGTTTAACCTGAGCCTCGATCTCTTGCTCGCTTATCTCCATGATACTCATCAAAAAGTGCTGGCTCTTGGATAATCTTCGCTGGCAATTAAATCAAGTCATGTATTCCTTCGTGGACTTTCGACTTTCTCTCGTCATGCTCTTAGATAACCTTTGTTGGCTTGAATCCCTGGCAATTACATCATGTATTCCTCCATGGACTACCAGCTTTCTCTCGTCGTGTTTACTTGGACTATATTCAGACGACCGCACTATAATCTACTTTATCAAGAAATTCGTTTCTTTATGACAAACTATTCTATTTAGGAATCGAATTTCGAATCAACACCTTCTTTTCTTTGATGTAATGTAATGCAAATGCATCAATGCAAAAAAGGTATCGATCTTAGTTCAGTTTCATTTTAGAAAACGTTATTTAAGGAACAAAAGTCTTTTCATAAAATGGATTACAAATACGCTTTCACTCGTAGGCCCAGAGTCTTAACCCTATCTAATAACAAAGCTAACTCTCGACCTCTATCTGAACTGCCCCGCTTTATATTGCCTTAGGACGAGTAACGGTGCATAGCCAACAACTCTCCAAATCCCAAGAAGAGGTACCCAATCAAAACTGCCGTAGGGATAAAGGACTTCATTAGGAGTCATCCAAGGTGCTTTCCACAAAACCTCCTCCTCTTAAAGATTCTGAAGAATATCCATCCACCTTTTTTCTATAATATCGTCCCTCCTTGGTGTAGTAGCTGCTTCCTTTAAAGGGGAATAACCCTCAAAGAACACTCAGCAAGGAACCTTCTCAAGCTTCAAAAAGTGACTATGGAACCATACTAACAACAACTGTGCGCATCCAATGAATCTACTTCACCGGCTCTCTGACATGTACTTCAAGGATCTAAATGTCTCAGCTAGGATTGCTAGCATCGGTGTGTTCTGTTTACTAATACGATCACACAAATCTGTGACTGCCTCATCTATGTGCCCTATCACCTTCGAGAAAATCACCAAGCTATAAATAATTAAGGCCAAAACGTTGACCTTTTTCTTCACATCTGGGTATGTCAATATCAGATCCCTTAAAATGGCCCACGGAATGCACTTACTATCGCCCTTTTGCTGCACTCAAGCTACAGCCCATAGCTCACTCATCCTTGTGATCATCACTAATTTCCTCACAAAAATTAGGAGACTAGCAGGCCTAACATAAGCTTTGTTACCTTGAATTCTTGGACAGCGAAGCAAGGTTGTATACTCCTCCAAAGTAGGCACTACATCTACCTCTCCAAATGTAAAGCAACTATAAGCAGGGTTCCAAAACTATACCATAGCTCGAAATAGATGCTTATCTACCTTAATGTCTAGCAAATAAGAAAGATCTCCATAAGTCTGAAAGAAAAGCTGTCTAGCCTCGTCATCCCATTGGGCCCAAATGTCCTTCATCTCCTGAAAATATTCTGTGTCAAATTGATACGAGTAAAGTCCCACAACTCTAATGTATATCCCTCGGTGACACTATCTCCTTTCTCTAACTGGGTTTTCTTTGACTACGCACAAACGGAAGAGTTGTCCTCCACTTTAAGGTATTCGTTCCTTATTGCAAAACTTCCTAACTCAGAAATCGAACCTTGAATTGACACCTTTTAATGATGAATGATATGCGATGATGACAAAATAAAAAAACAAGTCAATATCATATAAAAAGATGTAATAAACAAGCACTTATAAAGGTAGGTACTAAAGGTCATCACCATACTACCTAGAGTAAGCACTTAAAGTTCACTATATGTAGTTCAGTTCTAAAGCAAGGGTACCTAAACCAGCAGATTCCTTGATCCTCACCCATTATAGGCTCATATGGACCAAGTTCAGTTTAGGAGGATACATTTCCCTATGACCATGTGGAGATGAAAATCTCACGAAGACATAGGTACAGATATATCTCAGAAGTAATCCACTAACTCATACGGAGGTGAAAACCTCACGAAAGCTTAGCTTCTCACTCCTACTTAAGGGTGCGACCACAACGGTCATGCAAATGCAATGTGTGCGAGAAAAATAACATATGCAGCAAACACATGAGAAAAGAAAAGATCATAGTTTTCAAATTGAGTTTTCAAATTTCGATAAAAGGACAGAAATCAATCAATTTTACGGCTTGACTCTTTTATTGGTCCCCAGCGGAGTCGCCAAGCTATTGAAACCATTTTTTAAAGGGATGTTTGAAAAATGGGGATCGACTTTTGAAAAACAAAAACGGGAGTCGCCACCAACCTTTTTAGGTGTGATTGGATCACCTTATAAAACGTTTTGGTCTACGAAAATTAAGAAAAACAGGTTCGAGAGTCGGTTACATACGAGGAAGGATTAGCACCCTCGCAACGCCCAAAATTGGTACCAAATTGAATAGTTTTCTGTCTTAATGTCAAAAATTTGAAAGGATTTAAAAATAAGATCCCTTTTTTAAAACCAGAATTATTTAAGTTGAAAAATCGAGATTCCTTAGCTTTGAAAGAATACAAACATCACATCCAGCATGATAGGACATGGTATTCTTAAACTCTCGTAACTAAAATCATCTCGTGATTTACAAAATCTATTTAGAAGGATACTTTAGGCATTTAGACAAACGGGAAATCGCAACCCAGCATGTTAGGGCACTATTTCCCGAATTCTTAAATACGAAAAGCATTGCCTCATTTTAGAAAAACTATTGGATAAAATATGACAATTAAATGAAATATATTTTTTAAATAATGATTTGAGTAAAATTTAAAAATAATTTACTAAGAGTAATACTAAAGAAAAATGATTAAAAAATGAAAGAGTTTGATATGATACTAAAATTATAAAAAAATTAAAATATATAAAAAAAATAGGGAAACATGGATTAAATCAAAATAAAAAGGGTTGAAAAACGAAGATGAACAAAGAATAAAATAAGAACAAACTGTAGAAAATAAGAACGTAAGAGGGAGAGAAATTTCAGTGAAAGCTCTCAAAAATTTTTATTGTTTCCCAAAACTCCAGTATGTTTACAATGAAGGGGGAGGCCTCTATTTATAGTTGAACCTCCTCAAATCCAACGGTACAGATCAATTACATCAACAGTTAAGATTAAAAGGTATCTACAAATTAAATCTCTAAGATTACAAAATCATATCTTCTAAGATTGCATATCATATCTAAGATTGCAATCATATCTAAGATTGTATCATATCTAAGATTGCATATCATTGAAGATTATATTTCCATATGAGTCAAGCTTGTAGATGGACCTTAAATCTTTTCAAGTAATAGGTCATGCCGATCGGGCCAAATTATATTTGTAATTCTGGACTGAACTTGGACTTCATTTTTTTGGGGTTTATTATTTTTGTTTTTGGACTTATTTTTGGGCCCGGGAAAAATTGAGTGTCTACACGGATTAATGGAGCATTTGATGAAAGATTGTTCTCGCTCGAGTAATCAAGCAGAAATTTCGACCCAAAATCAGGGAGTGGGCTAGCTACCTCTAAGAGGCTATTGGCAAAATAGGGCTGCAAATAATATAGCAACAGGCACGATTAGAACCGAGGCTAGGCAACCAACCCTTGTTTAACATCGTTAGAGGTCATGAGGAAAGGGATGTGTTTGATGTCATCACAAGTATTTTTTCCATTAATTCAGTCTCATACTTTGCCTTAATTGAAATAGGATCCACCCATTCGTATGTTGCATTTAATATGCCTGATAAATTAGGCGCTGTGGTAGAGGAAACCATTATTGATGTAACCATAGCAAGCTCCTTAGGATAGTCAACACACTTCTTTTGTAACACCCCGTACCCGAGACCGTTGCCGGAGTCGAACACGAGGTGTTAACGGACTTAATTCATTAATTAAACAGCTCATACAATTCATTTTAAAATTTCCAGACAAGCTGGCTAACTGCATCAAAGTCGCTTTAAAAATCATATCTCGAGTTACAAAACTCGAAATCCAATTCCGTAAATTTTTCCTGAAACTAGACTCATATATATATCTACTAATTTTTTTCTAGAATTTTTAGTTGGGCCAATTAGTACAGTTTATTAGTTAAAGTCTCCCCTGTTTCAGGGTTCAACTACTCTGACCTCTGTGTATTACGAATCAGATATCTCCCTGTACAGATCTTCAATGACTATGCCGTTTATCTCTAATAAAACTAGACTCAATAAGGAATCTGTACATATAAAGCATGACTTCTAATTATCTTTGTAAAATTTATGGTGAATTTCCAAATTCAGAACAGGGGATCCAGAAATCGCTCTGGCCCTGTTTCACAAAAATTTAAACATCTCATAAAATATAGCTCATATACCTGTTTCGCTTATTCCATATGAAAATAGACTCATCAAACTTCGATTCCATAACTTATTCATTATTTAATTCCATTTCTACTATTTTTAGTGATTTTTTAAACTCACGTCACTGCTGCTGTCTGAATCTATTTTATGGTAAATTTTACCTATTTCATGGTTTCCATGGATTAGCTAGCAATTTGACATACATAATACCAAATATGATCATGATTAGCCATTCCAATGGCTAATCATTACCAAGCATTTCTATTTCCATGCCACTCAATAACCATATCATAAGACCATATATACAAAATGATTATAATGCTATACATGCCATACTCAAAATATACAAGCCATTACGCCAAGATGGTATACGGATAGTGTGGCGTGCCTCCGACCGTTCCAATTTCCGAGCTGGCTTGTCAACACTACAAGGAATGAAAAGGAGGAGTAAGCATAAATGCTTAGTAAGCTCACATGAAAATAGCAAGTAACATAACCATATAAGCAAACATAAAACATCATTTGCATAATCATCACCAAGACATTCATATCACCTTTTCATTTATCATCTTACCATATTGTTGTTATATCGAGTTTTCAACCCGAGGGTTAAGTACATACCTGTTCAAAGTATCCATTTCACAACACTTACCAATACGTCCCTTTCATCTTGAGTATTCCTCCATTTGAGTAGAACTTTACCGTTGAACACATCGGAATATAATTCGGATACATGGAAAGTTTGCACATAAGTGCCACATATGTAGCCAAGCTACCATGTAACCCGCCCATAAGTGAACTCGGACTCAACTCAACGAGCTCGGCGTTCGATCCATAAGTGAACTCGGACTCAACTCAACGAGTTCGGATGCCTAGTTACATCTCACGAACTCGGACTCAACTCAACGAGTTCGGACGCTCGCATCCATAAGTGAACTCGGACTCAACTCAACGAGTTCGGATGCCCAAATATCCCAGTGACATGTCACTTGTATCCTAATCCATTCCTAAGGTTCAACGGACCTTTTTCCCAATCATGTGTCTCAACCATCTTCTACGGAATGCCGATACGATACTCGGTAGTATTTCATATTTTCCAAGTATATCACATAATTTGACATATTATCAAACAATTATCACAAGTATAATATTTCATAATAATTATCATATCATTTAAAAAACATTAAAACATTTAAAATAATAACTATGTTACCAACATTTACATATGAACTTACCTCGTATGCTAAAATGGCTATTTTACCATTTCGTCCACAACTTGGTATTTTCCCCATTTTAGCCCGAATTTCAGTTTTCCTTGCTCTATCATTTAAAATATAGTCTAATTAGGACTCACATTATTCAAATTGACCCAAAATCATATTTTGGAAAAATTACAATTTTGCCCCTAAACTTTTGCATATTTACACTTTTGCCCCAAAGCTCGTAAATTAAAATTCAGCCTATTTTCTTATGTTTTATGACATGCTGATCATTTTTCCTTCTATGGCAACATCAAATTCTCACTCTAACATGTACTTATGACTATTACGTATTTTTACCGATTAAGCCCTTTTGCTCGTTTTCACTTAAAACCGAGTAGCACAAGTTGTCTAACATAATTTAAAACCTCATATTCTATCATAAAACACCAAAATACACAAATTTCACCTATGGGTATTTTTCCAAATATAAACCCAGTGTTAAATTATTGCTAGCATAAGCTAAATCGAGCTAGGGACTCTAAAACGTAAAAATCATTAAAAACGAGGCTAGAACGGACTTACAATCGAGCTTGGAAGCTTGAAAACCCTAGCCATGGTTTCTCCTTGCTATATTCGGCCATGGGGTTGAAGATGAGCAAAATTGGCTTTTAATTTTGTATTTTAATTCATTTTACCCTAAATGACCAAAATGCCCTTACTACTAAACTTTCCAAAAATTCCATCCATGTCCAATTTTTGTCCATAGACTTAGAAATTGGTAAAATTACTCTTTAAGGACCTCTAATTAATAATCTAATTCAATTTTATGCAAAATACTTCTAGAACACAAGTTTTGCAATTTATTCAATTTAGTCCCAAATTTCAAATTAAGCGCTTTATGCATAAAATTTCTTCACGAAATTTTCACACAATCATGCAATCATATCATAGACCTTAAAATAATCATAAAATAATTATTTATATCTCGGATTTTGTGGTCACGAAACCACTATTCCGACTAGGCCCAAAATCAAGATATTACAACTTTCCTATCCACAAAGATTACTCATTGAAAAAACTGGTTAAGTTCTATGTTTTCGAGATGGTGCGGTTGCATAGGTTGCCCATATCGATTATCTTTGATCAAGATAGAATTGCTAGTTGAATGCGATTATTCTATATGTTATTATTTAATATGTTTTAACAACTGTTTGTTCTGATTTTCTTATGAAGTGACTCACACTAAGCATCATAGCTCAATCCCCCATTTATTTTCATTCTTATATATGACCCACCAAGTTAAAACGTAGACGCGACATCCAGAGGGTCTCGACTCAGTTTTATTTATTGAATTATTTAGGCTTATTATTCAATTTATTTAATTATTCAAAGTTTGAATATATTTTATTTTGAACTATGGCATGAAATTTAGGGTTTAGGTTTTGTTTTTTTGTATTGCATGACACGTAAATAGAATTTAAGGATGCCACTATACTGTAACACCCCAATTTTTAGGAATTATGTGAATGTTGGCGTAGGTTTAATTATGTTAGTGGGCCTCTAGAAGGCCCAAGCTTAAGATAGAACCCGACAATTTTAGTTAATTTTTGTTCCATAAGAAAAAGCGGGTGAAATTATGAAATAGGACCTATGTTAAAATGTTTGAAAATGCTATATGCTAAATTGAAGTGGCCAAACAAATAGGAGTGCAAAATAGGAGGATTTGCATGACAAACCTCCCATTTTACATGAAGTGGCCGGCCATCATGTTGTTGAAGACAATATGTGTACTTGATATCCATAATTTATGGTACAAATTGATAAAAATTGATAATGGGCTAGGTAAATGTTCCATGATAATGGGTTAGGTCAATGTTCCATGATGGGCATTTCATGTCTTTTGTATTAAAGAATTAAATGGATGAAATATGAAATTTTATTAAAAGAAAAAGGGGTGAAAGGAACAAAGTTTTGTCCATCTTTGTTCATCATAGCCGAAAGTTAGAGAAGAGAAAGGAGAGGAGAAAGCTCTTGAATATTCGGTCACTTGGGGAAGAAAATTGAAGGTAAGTTCATGGTAGTTTGCTTCTATCTTGATGTTCATGAGTTCTTCTTAATTCTACCTTAACTCTTGAAGCATATTTTGGCTTTTGGGTGTGTTGTGAGCATTTGGTCATGAATTAAAATGAAGGAAATGGTTGTTGATTCATGTTCTTTTGATGAAAAATGGAAGATAGGTGAAGTTGAGCCAAACAAATGATCATGCATGTGCCTTAGATGCTAAAGGGAAAAATCGGCTAACATGTTGTGCTTTAAAATGATGAAATGGAGATTATGTTTAAGTAAAAATCATAGATATGTGATGATTGATTGGTGATATACATGTTTAAATAGCATGCATGCAAGTTATGTGTGAAAGAGTGATTTGGTAATAAATCTACTTGAGAGAGCAGCAGTAACGTGACTTTGGAAAATCACCATAAATTGTGAGAGATGAGTTAGAAGGTGAATAAATTATGTTATTAAATCTTAATGAGTCTAGTTTCAAATGAAATAAACGAGAACATATTTTGAATTCTGTACAATGAGAAATTTGATTCGTAATGAAGAGTGGTCAGATTAGTCAAACAGTGAAACATGGGAAACTTTAAGAAAAATCTGGTATTGATTGGCCAAACCAAAAATTCTGAAAATTTTATGAATAGTAGATATATGAGTCTATTTTCAGGGAAAATTAACGGCACTTGATTTGGAGTTTCTAGCTCCAGTTATAAATGATTTAGTGACTATTGCTCAGGAAGACAGCTTGCAGTGAAATTATGATTATGTGGTAAACATTGAAAAAAATTTGTTAATGAGTTGCTTATTGATTTCTTATAAGCTTACTATGATCTGTAGGTGTGGTTGGCCGAATATTGTAAGGGGTTAATACGTAGTTCGTATTTGAATAGTTAGATTAATGTGTTAGTAATCCAATTATAGGCAGTTCGTGTGTAGGTCTCGTTAGCATATCGTCGCAAACAGGTGTGTAACTAACACCCTCTTTCTTAGTCTAGATCGGCAAAAGCTGAAAAGCTGAAATGCCGAAAACCAGTATTTTGTAGATTTGTGAGTGTGCGAATGTGACAGCCCTAAAGTGACCCTAGTCGGGAAGCTGATTCGGGACCGCTAAACCGAGTCACCAAATTATTTGAACATGATATTTATTGTCTAAAATATGTGATTATGAATGTGTGAAAGTTTTAGGCTTCGATTTAGTAAATTGCATGCGAATTTAGTCAAAAGGATTTATGTGAGAAAATTTAGAAATGTGCTAGGCAAATGTAAAGTGGCCTAATAATGCATGTTGTAGAAATGGTGGGTTTGCATGTCAAATTGCCCAATATTTGAGCTAATGGCCGGCCATGCTATGAGTGGAAACATGTCACAAACATGTTATATAGTGATGTATGTTAGGAACAATAAAATAATGAGTATGGGTAATAAAGAAATGGAAAAAGGAAAAAAATGTGTGTGGTTGCCCCCCCTCCATTGCCGTGAATAGAAGAAAGAAAAAGAAAAAATGTGTCCATCCTTTTTCATTCTTCTTGACCAAAATTCAAAGGAAAGAAGGAGGAAATGTTGAAGAGATTCGCCATGCTTGTAGCTAGATGAAGGTAAGTTTGATATTGTGCCATGAGATTCATGCATGTTTTCTTTTGTTAGCTTGAGTTCTAACTAGCCCATGGTTCAAATCTTTACTATGTCATGGAGATGATATTCGGCTAAGGTGGATTTGTGTTGATGTTAATTGCATGCTAAAGGTGAAGCTTGTAATGATGCATGTGATAGTGGATTGATGACTCTTGAATCTCCCTTTTAGCATCCTTGAGTGAGACATTAAGTTCTTTGTTTAACCATGACTAAAATCGAAATGATATGGTGTTGTGATGCATTCGCCATGGTAGAAAGTAGAGAGAAAAAAATATGGTTGTTGTTAGATGAAGTAGAGTCTAACAAATGAGCTCGTATGTGCATTAGTTGCTAGATGGAGAAGAATCGGCTAGCAAGTTGTGTGCTAAGGCGAATATAATTTTGTATATTATGGGTAATGCATGTGTTGAATTAATGGAAAGGAGAGGATGCTTTAATAGTGTATATATGTGTATTAGCCAAGTTTTGAACTTGAAACAAATGGTGTTTAGTCAATACAAGTGACCATACTTGTAGAATGTATTAAGTGTTGCAATCGGCCTTAGCATAGATGTGTATGTTCGGCCACATGAATGAGTACATGAGTTGATGTGTATGTTTGGCCATAGGTAGCCTATTGATGGCTTTAGCTTGACTTAGAAAATTCGGCCAAGGGGGAAATATTTGCTAAAATGTTGAGTTTGATTTGGGATTTCATATATATATATGTGACTCTAATGCCTAAAGTATATATGGGCTAAGTACCTTGAGCTTCTCTTTTGATGTTCGGATGAATTGTATTAAATTGTTTGATGTGATTAAAAATGCGTATGATCATTGTGTATTTGAGCTAAAAGGTGGCCATATGACCTATCAAATTCCTTGTCATATTCGGCCATAAGCTAGCAAAGTGAGACTTTAATAAGTTAAATTTGTTTGAATTAGCTCAAGAGCTTAGAGGGCCACAGTTGGATAAGTGAAAGGAAAAAGTGATCGAATAGCCGTTGAAGCCGTTCGACAACATCCGAGGTAAGTTTTTGAGTAATAGAACTTAGATTATGATTTGATTAGATCATGCTCTTTGTATGTGGCTATTGAGCCGAAATTGCAAGTGTGATAAGTGTCTTGTGTTTGAGTTTTGCTAATGAAAATGAAATACGAATGTGTCATGATTTATTGTTAAATGTGCATGGTTATTCGAATGATGTCCGGGCTAAGTCCCGAAGGCTTTGTGCTAAGTGACCATATCAGGACTAAGATCCGAAGGTATTTGTGCGAGTTATTAATCCCGAGCTAAGCCCAAAGGCATTGGTGCGAGTTACTAAATCCGGGTTAAGTCCCGAAGGCATTTGTGCGAGCTACTATAACCGGGCTATGTCCCGAAGGCATTTGAACGAGTAGCTATATCCGGTTAAATTCCGAAGGTACGTGATTCGAGAATGAATGATCTTGCTGTAAAAATTTCAGTTAATACGCTTGTGAAATCCCAACAATGAGGTATGTTTCATGTGTGCTCAATTAGTTGAGCCCTTACGAATAAGTATTCACTCAGTTGATAAATGAGCTACCGGCCTTTGGCTAAGTTGATCTTTGTGTATGAATATAAGGGTTGGTAATGTGAAGTAAGTATGATATTGAGAATTTGTGCATATGAAATTATCTGTTTAGCTACATGAATGCTATACTTTGGTTGTGTTTAAATTCATGGCTCAAACTTACTAAGCATTAAATGCTTACTCCGTTTTCTTTGATTTTCTGTTTTATAGATTTTGGTTCTTCAGCTATCGGACTCGGGATTTTGAAGTCAAAGTCGCCCACACTATCAAAGCTCCTTTCAGTATATTTTTGGTTGGACTTTGAAATGGCATGTATAGGACTACCCTTTTGTTGTAGGTCATGTACCTTTCGATTTTGTGTAAATTTGGATAGCCATGCGAAAATGGCTTAAGTATACTTTGGGCATGGTATTATAATCATTGTATGTTGTTCATTAAGAGGTATGGAAATGTTTGGAAACGATTAGCCATTGGGATGGTTAATCATGATCATATTTTGTGCTATTTATGTTAAAGGGCTAGTTGAATCATGGAAACTATGAAATAGGTAAAGCCTACCTTAAAGTCAGATGCTGACAGCTGCAGTGATGTGGATATGAAAAATCACTATAAATATTAGGAATGGAATTAAATAGTGAATAAATTATTTAAACGAACCTTAACGAGTCTATTTTCATAGGAAAGTAACGAAACGATCATATGAACAGTATGTTAAGAGATATTTAAGTTTTCGTGAGACAGGGCCAGAACTACTTCTGGAGTCCCTATTCCGACTTTGGAAATTCATTATAAATTGTCCAGAGATAATTAGAAGTCATTACATATATGTACAGATTCATTTTTGAGTCTAGTTTCTTTAAAAACAAACGGCATCAGTATTGAAGCCCTGTACAGGGAGATATCCAAGTCGTAATGCGCAAAGGTCAGTGTAGTCGATCCCAGTAACATGGGGGACTTTAACTAATAAACTGTACTAATTGGCCCAACCAAAAATTCTATTTAAAAATTTTTATATGCATATATGAGTCTAGTTTCAGGGAAAAATCACGAAACTGATTTTTGAGTTGTGGAACTCAAGATATGATTTTAAGGTGACAAGGACACGCTTAGCCTACTGTCTGGAAATTTTAAAATGAACTGCAAGTAAGTGGATTAAGCCCGTTAACCCCTCGTGTCCGACTCCGGCGACGGTCTCGGGTACGGGGTGTTACAGCGAATGCTCGTGAGGTAAATCGATTAATTTTTTTGGTAAGTTGCAATGTTTGGACCGCAAAGTGCATGATTTACGTGCCTCGATATTTTTGGGCTTAATGGGCCAAAATTGGAATGATGGGCCAATCTGCCCAATTCGGTAAGAACCCTCGGTAGTGATTACATTAGTACGTGAAAGGTAGGAATATTTATGAAAAACCCTAAAATAGATAAATTACTGAAATACCTTTAAAAGTGGAAAATTTACGCTTTACCCTAGGAGATAAATTACGGAAATACCCCTAGGGTTA